>NC_041227.1:57867016-57926340 GCF_002837175.3 Physeter macrocephalus | reverse complement strand
GAACCCGGTTCCCCTGCATCGGCAGGCGGACGCACAACCACTGCGCCACCAGGGAAGCCCCATCGTCTCTGTTTCTTAAGGCATGTTGCATCTATTCATTCTTGTATTCTTTCTAATTTAGTCTGCATTTATAAAATGATTTCTTTCATATCAAATTCTTTCTTGAGTTCTAATGTTTTCTTGAGTACCGTCCCCTCATTTCTGAGTATTTCTAGTTCTGATTTTGTTCTCAAATATATTATATCATTCTCTTAAATTTTTACAGTTCACTTCAAAATATTAGGCACAGCTTTCATCCCCTTTGTAGGCATGTCTTTTTGGCATGCTTTCTTTGGCCATAGGGATAATTTTTTTGCTTCTTTTTTAATAACTTCCTATGGGATTTGGACACAATCCTTTTCTGTTACTCATTTTGACTGTTGTTTTTTTTTTAACTATTAAAACCTCTAGAGAAACATTATGTTGGCAATAAAATATTTTCATGTATATGTATTTGAGTTCACTTGTCAGTCCTAGTGATTTAATGGCAATGCAACATACCATAGAATTTGCTACCCGAGATGAGTTAAAGCCAGTTCATGTTTGTATTGGGGACGTTGGTTTAAAAAGGAAGTTAACATCTCCAAGTACCTAGGTTCAAGTTTTGTATGAGTTGCTTATGGCTGAGCTGTGAGAGACAGGAGCAAGTATATATTTTAGAATTTGACCAACACAATAACAAAGGCAAGTTTGCTTTGAGGAGACAGTAAGGAACAGGTAAGTGTTGATTTGGGGAATTTGTAAAGATGCTTTTCTGTGTTTGTTCTGTGGACCACATGGTGTTTTATTACCAACAGAGAAGTTATATGATGAAAAATTAGCTTCCCCTTTGCATCTGTGATAATTAACAGCTTGATCTTATGTAGCTTTTCTGTGCCATCTCATTTATACAAAACATCATTATCAAGTGCCCACTATATGCCTTCTCATTCCAGGCATACTCCTGCTGCAGGCCTTTTCACAAGCTGCTTCCCCCACTTGGAATGATCTTTCCCCAGATATTTAGTGATTCACACTCCCTCACCTCTCCTCTGTCACATCATTGCCCCACATTTCTTTGCCTTACCACTCCATTTGAAAGTCACTCTTCCACCTCCCCCTACTTCTTGCCTTACTGTTCTCCAAAGCACTGTGGTTGTTTGATTTTTCATTTAGTTTGTACACTTCCTCATGTCTGTTTCCCCTTATTAGAATCAGAGGTCCATGATAGATCCCCAGTGCCCAGAACGGTTCCTGACACACACAAGGCACTCAACAGTTTATCAAATTAGTGCATATATGCTGGGTGCTGAGGATGCAGGGGGTGAGCAACACATACCCCACCCCCGTGGAGTTTGGAGTCTAGTGGGAGAGGCAGAAATTAGTTTAATAAAGTGTGGAAAGTGCTAGATGAGAGGACAGAAGAGGAGAAACAGAGCTAGTCTAGGGGAGGCTTCCCTGAGAAAGAGAGTTTTGAGCTAACAAGTGAAGGAGCAGTGAGTATGAGCTTTGTGGTGGGGAGCAGTCTAGGCGGATGCAGCACCTTTTTCAAAGGCTTATCAGCAAGAGGGAGCAAGGCCAGCGCTGTGAGGGAGTGGGGAAGAGGTGACTGGGCAGCTGGGCAGCTGGGCAGGGCCCCATCAAGCAGGGCCTTAGGCCAAGTTACAGATTTTGTTCTTAGTGAGCTGTCTAAACAGTAGTACCAGTCACAGCCACATAGATTGGGTCATAACTCAAAGACAGTGTGGTGTATCACAGTATGTATGGTATATACAGGATTTTACAGGATATCCAGCAGGGAACTAGAATGATTAATGATGGGACCCATTTGTCATGGCCTACGAATGGCTCCCTCATAGCGATTTTGAGAGACCTCAGATAAAATGAATATATATAATAAATAGTCCATATTTGTATTATTTATTAACAAGGTTACAGTTCTGTAATATTTTTATTTTTAATAGTATATTTGCTGAAGTTCTGTAAGTATGTTTTAGGTGGTCCTGGAAGAGAAGCATTTATTTTAGTTATAAGAAAAAAAAAAAAAGGAAAGAAAAACAACTCTTCAAAATGAACAAGATGACTGCTTTTATTGTTAGTTTCACCTGGAAAGGTAAAGTTTTGTAGAAGCCTATGGATAAAAAGAGATGTCAGAGACCGTAAGGCAGAGTGCAAAGAGCAGGCCTGTTTGGTGTGCCATGGCCTCACTTTGATTTCCGGGGCCTGGTTCTTAACACGCTTAACCAGTGTTGGCCAGTTACTTATCCCGACTTTTCTGAGCCTAGGTTTCCTCCTGTGGAAAACGAAGCTGAAATAGTCCTTTGCTCATCCATCTGTAGCGAATCAGCAAGCCTCCTCCTCATGGAGACCCCATTTGCCGGCCTCCCAGGATGGATGAGGCTGAGTTCAGAGGATTGTTGGTACCACACTTGGTGCAGGCCTGGCGCTTAGGAAGTGCTCCACTCCGTGGCAGCTCTGCCTCCAGCGTGGAAGATAATGTTATTTGTCTTACTGTGTTTTATACACAATTAGTGGCTTTTTAACTTATGCCTTCCAGGAGGAGAAAAGAAAAATCACTTATTTTTAGCTCTTAAAGGCTTTTCAGAATTACATTTTTAGATGCATTTAACCCTCTGAGTATATGGATCTCAACTTGAATCTGTTAAGCCTAATAATTCAGGAGGCAGAAGAGAGCCAAAGATATCTCGTCTCATAGTTTTGTCATGATTTCAGCATGGTTATTCAAACTTACGTTATGTGTGATGTATTATTAGCTTCCCTCTCTGACTAGTGTTGGAATTTGTCTGCTGCTTGAGCACTTCCCAAGTAATTTTTTCCTTTTTTAAATGAGCCATCAAATAGGATGTGGCTTGGGGTTTTCTCAGCAGTTGGAGTGGATTTCTGTTTATGTGTCTGGACTCTCTTTCCCTCTCCTTTGTGAACGACGGCATTCACTTCTGAGCAGGGCATTAGGGGTGTGGGTTATAGGCTGCGTCCCTAGAACAGGCCACGCTGTTTCATCCTTGACCTTTAACAGATAACGGAACCTTGGACTTATCATCCTGTGTCAACTCATGGAGATAAGCAAGCTGTGTGCTTTTAGGGTTTGAGCTAGCAGTGAATTTTTAATTTTGTTTTATTTTTTTAAATAAGGGAAGACCAATGTACAGTTGACAGGAAATACTTGTATAGATTGGAGATAATAGAAGAGTTAAGAACTTGTCATCTAATTTTTGTGTGTCCTTGGGACTCGTAAGAAGGGGAAATGATCCAAAAACTCCTTTTTTTTTTCCCCCTTGGCCACACCGAGCGGCTTGCCAGGATCTCAGTTCCCCAACCAGGGGTTGAACCCGGCCCCTCTGCAGTGGAAGTGCAGAGTTCTAACCACTGGACTGCCAGGGAATTCCCTCCAGAAACTACCTTTATTGAGCAACCCCATGATTGGGTGGCATTCAGAACTTTTGACATTGGTGAATTTTTTTTTCCCCTCTGTGGTTCAGTTCTTTTCTACATTTTCTGCTCTCTGTATAGATTTCTTCTGTCTCTCCTCCTTCCTGGTTTAGCACAGCAGAAGAGCAAGCTTGACTAGAAGATAAGCATTGTCTGCATAGCAAGTCAAAACACCATGTGCCAGGATGGTGGTAGCTAGGTGGTCTGCTGCTGTGTGCTTCTGTGGTTGTCAGTGAAGACCTGGGTTTAAAACGCAGTGACCTGGTATGGTCTTTGGAAAAGCAGAATGACAAATTAAGAAACTAAGTCCAGCTCAAGGTTTGGGTTTCCTTATTTGTCATTTTGATTAAGCAGCTGTTTCCTTTCTCTTTAAGGCCTTGATCCTCTTCATATCATAAAGATTAATCTTTCTTTTTGTGCTTTAAAAAAGTGAATTTTTATAAAACCTACATAATTTGTGGTTCTATACAGGCACTTAATTATCTCTAAGTAGATCATTTTCCCAGCCTTCATTTTTTTCAAGAATTTGTGAAAATGTTAGAAAAATACAGTACTGGTTAAGTTGGCTATTGCATATGTATTGATTTAAAAAGCTACCCTGGATGGCAGTTTACAGCTTTAGGAGGATATGTTGTTTCACTTGGTTTTCCTGCAGCCTTTGTTGAAATTTGTTTGGTGAAACTCATTACCCCATACTTTGGAAATGGCCCTGACCTTTTCCTCTTCCTCACAACTGAACACATTCTTTCAGCCCTCTGCAGTGTGTTCTCCCCTGTGGGTAGAGTCTTCAGCTGCAGAGATGCTTGAAAAGCCTGCAGCAACGCTGAGCAGGTTAAATTTAATTGCTGGGTGTCTGGGAATCTTTTCTGAAGAGCAATGTTTCCAACCAGTTGTTTTTTATTTTTTTTTTTTTTTTTTTTTTTTTTTTTTTTGGTATGCGGGCCTCTCTCTGTTGTGGTCTCTCCCGTTGCGGAGCACAGGCTCCGGACGCGCAGGCTCAGCGGCCATGGCTCACGGACCCAGCCGCTCCGCGGCATGTGGGATCCTCCCAGACCGGGGCGCGAATCCGATTCCCCTGCATCGGCAGGCGGACGCGCAACCACTGCGCCACCAGGGAAGCCCCCAACCAGTTGCTTTTGTCATTGTTTTGTTGGGGTGTTTTTGTTTGTCTGTTGGCTCTGGGTGAGGATTTAAACTCTCCTCTGAAAGAAAACTGTTAGGAATATGTTAGCATGATAAGTTGTATATCTCAACTCTGGTGAGCTGTGAAACCCATTTCTTAGGGACTAGAAGTAACAAGGACATTTAACCATATTCTTCCTTCTTTACTAAAGAAATACGATGCCAAAATGTTTATTCCTTCAAGAATAGAAAAATATTTACACCCTCCCTCAAGGGTTGGGAAATGCACTTATTCATGTGCAAGATTCTACCTGAAACAATTGCTTCTGTAGGCTTTTTTTTTTTCCTCCAGCTATAAAAATCTCTGTGATTTAATACATTTTGCCCTAACACTTGTGTTAATATTACATATAAAAACGCTTTTCACATGCTCTTAGATGTTGGTGATAATTTGACCAAGTATTTGAGCTTCATATTTGTGGGTTTTAAACAATAATGATGATGATATAAGTTTATCTTTATTATTTGTTATACAGTTGATAGCTCTCTTAAGTGATGGATGGGGTATAGTGTTTAAAATTTTGATCCCCCAAATATCTCTTCATAAGAAAACATATTGGAATGGAAAACAGTACGGAGGTTCCTCAAAAAACTAAAAATAGAGTTGCCATATGGTCCAGCAATCCCACTCCTGGGCATATACCCAGACAAAACTATAATCCGAAAAGATACATGCACTCCTGTGTTCATAGCAGCACTATTTACAGTGACCAAGACATGGAAACAACCTAAATGGCCATCAATAGGTGAATAGATAAAGATGTGGTACATATATACAGTGGAATATTAGCCATAAAAAAGAATGAAATAACGCCATTTGCAGTAACATGGATGATCTAGAGATTATTATGCTAAGCGAAGTAAGTCAGAAAGAGAAAGACAAATATCATGATATCATTTATATATGGAATCTAAAATGCGACACAAATGAACATATCTATGAAACAGAAACAGACTCACAGACATAGAGAACAGACTCCGTTGCCGGGGCTGGGGTGGGGTGGGGTGGTGAGAAGGAAGGACTGGGAGTTTGGGATTAGCAGTTGCAAACTGTTTTATATTGGATGAATAAACAACAAGGTCCTACTGTATAGCACAGGGAACTATATTCAGTATCCTGTGATAAACCATAATGGAAAAGAATGTGAAAGAGAATGTATATCTGTGTATAACTGAATCACTTTGCTGTACAGCAGAAATTAACACAGCATTGTAAATCAACTATACTTCAATAAAATTTTTTAAAAATGTATTGGTAATTACACTGTTTTGTCATTTGTGACAACAGTTTAAAATAATCTCCTTACTTATAGCCAGAGAAAAAATTACTAAACAACCATGCAGAAGGTCCTATTTATTGAATTAAGCTCACTCTTCCTCTTCTCTCCACGCTCAATTCAGTAACTCTTAAGTGCACTGTTTGTGCTTTCTGTGAGGGAGCAGAGCCAGCTGAATGAGTATTCTAAGATGCAGGCTAGAAGTTGGAGTGCCCATCCATGCGGTGGGGACCTTGTCTGGAAGCCACATCAGGGGCTGATCAGTAAGGTCGAATAAGCAGATCGATACGTTGTTTACATCTCTTTGGCAGATTGTAGCCTTGTAGGAGAGGTTCCTTTCTCAATGGAGATGGCTGTCTTGAGAGGTCATTCCAGGTAGGTGAAGTCTTCTAAGCGGATTATTTTACTTCTCAGAATAATTTTACTTATTTCAGAATAATTTTATTTATTTATAATTTAGCTTATTCTTTGGAAATTTTGCCTTTTAAAAATTTTACCTTCTGGATTCTCGGAATAATTTTATTATTCTCAGAACACTTTACTTTCAAGAATAATTTTTAAATTCTATTGAACGTTGAAAGTTGTCAGCTTAAGATGTTGACTTGCCTACATTCAGAAATGATATCGAGATTTTTGTTTAGTTTGTGATAACTCTGTTCTCTTAAGCCTGTAGTTAAAAATGAAATGAATTGTGGAATTTTGGTTCAGCCTAGATTAGGATTTTTGAGGTTGAGCTATAGCCAAACACCAAATTAATTAAATAAAATATTGAGACTGCTCTGTCTCAAAGAAAATTTATTTGGTCTTTGCTGGCATCGAATCAGGCCTTTTGAGTATAACATTTTCAGCGTATTAATAATAATATGCATTAGCACAAGGAGATCAGCTCGGTGCTTTGTGACCACCTAGAGGGGTGGGATAGTGAGGGTGGGAGGGAGACACAAGAGGGAGGAGATATGGGGATATATGTATATGTATAGCTGATTCACTTTGTTATAAAGGAGAAACTAACACACCATTGTAAAGCAATTATACTTCAATAAAGATATTAAAAAAATAAAAAAATAATAGGGCTTCCCTGGTGGCTCAGTGGTTGAGAGTCTGCCTGCCGATGCAGGGGACACGGGTTCGTGCCCCGGTCTGGGAAGATCCCACATGCCGCGGAGCGGCTAGGCCCGCGAGCCATGGCCGCTGAGCCTGCGCGTCTGGAGCCTGTGCTCCACAACGGGAGAGGCCACAACAGTGAGAGGCCTGCGTACCGCAAAAAAAAAAAATAATAATAATAATAGTATGTGTAAACATATTCATAGCTCATAACCTTCCTCTGTAATTATCAAAAACTTTGCTATCCCATGATCAGTTAGAAAGTTTTCTTTTTGAATAGGGCTCTCTTTTAGTTATTACAGAGGACACAGCACTGTGGGACTATGAGCCTGTGTTCCCTGCACTCAGCTTTCAGTGGTCTTAATTGGGTAACTACAGTAACGAAAGTATTCCACTCTGTTGCAAGTCTAAGAATGCCAAATTTTTTGTCTTTTATTTTTTAAAAGTATTTTATAAAATGAAATGAATACATGTTCATTACAGAAAATTGGAGGGAAACATACACACAGATGAAATAAAATCACCTAGAAATAATCATCATAACATTCTGTTGATTTCTTTCTTTTTCTTTTTCTTTTTTTCTTTTAGTATTTTGCCTCTTTATTTTATGTGGGTATAATTGTGCATGCTTTAATTTTTTCTATTTTTAATAATAGTTGTTGAGAAGTTTTCTCAAGTTACTTAAGCTTGTTGGGGAAGGAAACAGTTTCCCCCTACCCTTTCTAGGTTCTTCCGGCTGGTCTAAGAGTTAAATTGACACAAGACAGATTAGCAGGAGAAAAACAAACTTAATTGCGTACATACTAGAGGCTCCGTAAGAAGCCTGAGACCCTAGGATAAGTTAGGCAGTTGAGGCTTATATGCCTTCTGAGAGGAGGAGAAAGGGGTAGGGGTTTGAGACTTCAAAGGGGGAGGAAGGCAATTCACATGGAGATGGGAAAATAAATGTTTGGTAAGCAAACGTTTGCTGGGCCTTGCAGAGACAATGGGACAGACAGGACTGTGGTCTCCAGGCCCTGCTGAGTTCCCCTCACTTTGCCCATATCTTTGCAGACATCTCTGGCAGTAGTGCTCTTCCTAGATCAGGCCCTTTATCCAAATTCTTTTAGGCAGTTAAAGGAGGAGAAGGGGTTAAAAACAAAGACTTCCTAAGGGTTCTGTTTCTTAAAAATAATCAGCTTAAAATAATCCTCATGCTAAATAGACACATTTTGGGGTGGCAAACTTTGCTCCCGTACAAACTCTATGAAAAAATTTTAACTGGCTGCATTAGTTAAATAAACCATCAAGTTGATATACCATAATTTACTCAATAATATTCTTATTATAGAATTTTTAGGTGATTTTTCATTTTTAATGCATTGTTTAATTTTAACAACACTCTCAAACCTCTTTGGGCAGAAGAATTTTGTGTGAAAGGAGGAACTGCAAATACAAAATTATAAAATCTCTGGAATTTCACTTGGCCTCTGTCTGTAACATGATAGAGCCAGAGAATTGGTTTAAAAAAAGAAGTTTAAAAATTAGAATTTCTCATATATTGTCAGGTTGCCCTGTATAAAGGTTATATCAGTTTATAATCCGTCCAGTGTTAGGTATTTATCTTTTTAAAACTGTTCTTATCAGCAGTTCTTTTCATTTTATTTTTGGTATTTTCTCTAACTTTTTACTTTGAAAACTTTTAAACCTATAACCCTATAGGTAAGACGGCAGCATTTGTTACATTTGCTTTATCTCCCCCTCACTTTTTCTCCCCCTCACTCTACATATACACACAAACGCATCCGTAATATATATATATATATATATATATATATACAAGCACGTATATATGTATTATTATTATTTTTATTAAAGTAAATTTATGATATTGATATGATCTAATGTTTAGGCCATAATAAAATTTCTCCAAATGTCTCAACACTGTCTCTTACATTTTTTTATTTTTTGATCCAAGATCAAGTCAAGATCATATATTACGTTTAGTCATCATAATTCTCTTTTTTAAACAAGTGTCAGATTTTATTCAACTCATTAATTAATGAAAAAACTAATAAGATGTTAAAAGCAATTCAAATGAGAATTTAACACACTAGACAATGTATTTTTACAGTCCTGTGAACAGAAATCATTTGCATAACTAGGGACAGGAAGCGTTTGTATTTCTCTCAATTTTCTACAATTTAACTTCTACAGGTTGTAAAAAAACAAACACTGGTATTAGTTTTCCACTGCTGCTGTGACAAATTACCAAAAACTTGGTAGCTTAAAACAACACAAACTGATTATCTTATAGTTTAGTTGGAGTATCTTACAGTTGGAGGGCAAAAGTCCAAAATTGGTTTCACTAGGCTAAGATCAAGGTGTCAGCAAAGCTGTGTTCCTTCTGGAGGCTCGAGGGGGGAATCGGTTTTTTTGCTTTTTCTCCACCTTCTTGAGGCCACCCCCATTCTTTGGCTCCTGGTCCCCTTCCTTCATCTTCGAAGTTAGTAGAGTCATCATAGCTCTTTAATCTCCTTTAATCTAGAACAGTTCCCCAGCCTGTTTTTGTTTTTTATAACATTTACACTTTCTGAAGAGTTCAGACCAGGTGTTGTTTTGTGGTATCCTTCGATTCGGGTTTGTCTGTCTCCTGGGATTACACTTGTCTGACAGGAGGGCTACATAGGTGATGTCCTCTTAGCACGTCACACTGAGGGACACACACTATCTATTTGTTCCATTATTACTGATGTTTTGTTTGATAATTTTGTTAAATGGTGGCCTCAGAAATCTCCATTGTAGCTCTCCCCCTTTGTATTAACAAGTATTCAATGGGTAATACTTGTGCAAGGATGCCATTCAGATTTTAGTTTATGTTCTGCAAAGTGCACACTAGAATTATTTTGAGAAGTTTAATTGGTTCTTCTCATTTTGTGTGTTGTGTGCTTTTCTTATTGATTTGTGAGTACACTTTTATTATGATGATTACTCATTTCTAACATTTAGTAAGCCATTAGTCATTAGCTACTAGACACTGCTCTGAAATCTTCATAACTATTTTATGAAATGCAGGTACCATCTTCCCCCTTCATTTTACAGAAGAAATTGAAGCTTAGAGAGACTAATGCTGGGTTATGTATTTTGCAAATATTTGTCCCAGTTTGTTGTATACGTCTTAATATAGTCTATTTTGCTACCCCAAAGCTTTACATATTATCATAGTAACAACTATCAATTTATTCTTTTATAGTTTTTGCCTTTGGTGTCCTATTTAGAAGCATTAAGTATTAAATCCATTAGGAATGAGTTTTGCTCAAATGCCATCTTATCAGTAAGTAGGGTTGCCAGATTTTGCCTAAACTAAGCATGGCCCAAATATTGTATGGAATGTACTTATACTAAAAAATGATTTGTTGCTTATCTGAAATTCAGCTTTAACTTGGTGTCCTCTATTTTTATTTGGCAATCCTATCAGTAAGGCTTTCCCTGACCACTTTATTTAATATTGCAGCCCCCATCTCAGCACTCCCTGCTTTTCTTTCTCCATAGCACTATATATACACAATGTATTTTACTTTTTTGTTTAGTGTCTGCACTCTACCACTGGAATATAAACTCCATGATACCAGGCTTTTTTTAACTTTTAAATGTAGGTTTAACATACATATAGAAAAGTGCAAGCGTCATTAGTATACCACTCAATGAATTACCTCAAAGTGAGCACACCCATATAACCACCCTCCAGGAGGGCGAAGATTTTTATTCTCAATGTATTTTCAATGCTTAAAGTAGTACCTGACACATAGTAGGTAATCAGCAAATATTTGTTGAATGACTCAATGATGTATCCTGTGAGGTAGACATTCAGGTTACTTTTGTCCAAATAACTAGTGAGAGAATTTATTGATTGTTTATTGCTTGGTTCTTATCCCCCCGAAAAGCGTAATTTTTGATGAATTTGAATAGTGCAATTATTTAGCTATTCCCCTACTGTTGAACATTTTGGAGGTTTATGTTTGTGGTTTTATATATATATGTTTTTTATCCTTAAACATCTTTGTGCATTAAAAATTAGTCCTCGTTTCAGATTGTTTTCATAGACTGGTTTCCTAAAAGAGGAATACTAGGTCAAAGGGCGCGCCCCTCACATTCAGACAGAACACCCACTGACAGTCAGTGGATCTGTCTGCTGAAGATGGCACATGGAAGGGACCAGCACCATCGCCTGTGTTCCCTGCTTCGGAGAACAGCTAGCAGACCAGGTGGCGAGTGCCTGGTCACTTCCTTGACATCATTCTTCCTGGTTGGTAGGGTGACCAAGATGCCTCGGGTCTGAATGCCAGTTCCTCTCCTTATACTAGTTGCAGAACTTTGAGCAGGTCGTTCAACAGATTGCCGTTTTCTCTAGACAGTGATGGTAGCAGAGCCTACGGGGGTACCACATGGGATGTAGTCTTAGGAGGTGGTAACTGCAGCTCTAGGGGCAGGTGGCCTGTGCTGCTCGAAGCTCACCCGGTCCCTGGTCCAGATCATTTGGTAGATGAGCTGACGGATGCAAGGTGACCACTTCACTTTGGCCAAGAAATACTTGTCAGGTGAACGAGGGTCAGGCTGTGAGCTTACAGGACAGGATTCCCACCTTCCCATTATGACCACAGGTATGCAGAGAAAGAGGGGTATTATCACCCCTTTCAGACAGATTGATTTGAACTGTGAGAGCACACCCTCTCAGCTGAGGCTGCCCTCGTCTTTCCTTGCTCATACATGATACATCCATTTCTGTCACCTTCGCAGGAGAAAATAGATAACCGCATTACCCTTTCCTCACACCGGTCAGCTCTTTCCAGGATTGCTCCTATTCACGAAGAACTAACAGGTCCATGAGTGTCGTGTGCGCATTGAGAGTATGAGTTGTCTTGTGTAAACCACTCGTGAACATGACATTTACCACCTGGCTGCCAAGTAGAGGAGGCAGGGGTTTCTTTCCCCTTTTGGTGCTCTCACTACACCAGAAAGAATGGGTCGTTCATTCAGTTAATATTTATTACAAAGGGCCTCTGTGGGAGGAGGCTATTCTTAAACTCCACAAAGTACCCCTAACACCAAAGGGGAGCCCCCTCGGACAGGATGCGCAAGGGCACCTGGGGGGCAGTGCAGTGGGGAGAGAGGAGGGGAGCACGGGGGGAGCGCGAGCTGGCATTTCTCTGCAGTCTCGTGTTTTATTTAAACCATCCTCGCAAATTTGAAAAATTCCACTCTATAATACATCCATTTTATTTTAATATTAAAATGTTTTAAATGACCAGATTAATTATTTAACTTTTCCTCCCTGCTCTCCAGTAAAATCCATGCTCTGGGACGTCAAGCCACGGTTATTCAGTGGCTTGTCATCATCGCAAGCCCCAGGCTGCTGGGAAGCAGAGAGAAATAGCTGTGTTAGATACTCTCTCTGGGAGAAATATCAGCGGTGACATAAAGTGACTGGAACATGTTCCTATCTAGAAGGACTAGCTGTGTCTGTGCGCTCAGAGGACAGGCACAAAGGCCTGGATTATGTATTCACTCGGTTGCAACTAGAGAAGCATCATAAAATTTTTAAACTTGCATGAATTCAAATGTACTCATTGGGGAAATTATTTTCTCGGTAGTGAGACTGGTTTTGCTTGTCAGTACACTCAGTGAAAGTGAGTGAGTCGGTGATGAAGTGGGAGCTAGGGATCTGCTTTTCCCACGAGAATATCCATTCTCAAGTTCCGCCTATCAGGTGACCCCTGCCGATTAGAAATTAAGTGTGATCACCCATGTGTGTCTTCAGTAACCTGGTCCTCACATGCAAGCCTGGTGTGCAAGAGGAGAAGCAGCGGAGTGCTCTGACACTGGAGGGAAAAACAGCCAAGTTGGATGCTGGCATGACACCTTCAAAGGGAATTTTCAAGGGCAACTTTGACTAAATGTGGTTTTCACCTTTAGCCTCCCTGCCCGTCTTCTCCACACAGACACACTGTTGCAACTCCACCGTGCTAGGTGCTTTCCCTGAAATGACCTGTGGACAGCACCTCAGCTCAAGGACAAGGCAGCAGTTGCCCAGAGAGGTGAAGGGGGAGCCCAGTGGTAGGACTTTCCAACCCCAGAGCGTACACTCATTCCATCGGGCCTTTCTGCTCCTACAGTTGTATTAAAATCTTTTAAATCATGAATTGCTCAAAAAGAAAAATTTTTTTTTAATTTAAATAAAATTTAAAAAAACTCGCAACAGGGAGTTCCCTGGCAGTCCAGTGGATAGGACTCGGCACTTTTACTGCCGTGGCCTGGGTTCAATCCCTGGTCAGGGAACTAAGATCCTGCAAGCCACACAGTGCGGCTTAAAAAAAACCCAACGGCATTTAGTCCAGACTTCTAGAGAACCAAGTTACAGGGTCTGCTTGTGCTTTTTTTTGGCGACAGCAGTGAATCCTGGCTGCGCCCTGGCCTTAGCTGGAGAAGAGCGGGCCGAGATTGGAGTGAATTTTGCACCATGCCTGTGACTTTCAGGCCGCACTAAGATAGCTGTTCCCCATGTGTGCGTCCGCCCCAGGGTGGGCTTGTGGGGCAGGTGTGCACCTGGATCTTGGGAGAAGGCATTACGCAGCATTCCAGCTGCCCTCTGGGGATTCTCACTGCTCCTGCTTTAGTAAAATGTGGCAGGTTGCCTGGCAACCCCCAGCTGGTGGGGATTTTTTTCTACCTACTTTAGGAAAAAGCCCTCTATCAGCTCTTGGCTGACTACTCAGGGCGGAGTAGGAGATAAACTTGGCTCTGCAAGCCGACTTTCTCCTTTATTTTTCACACCTCTGCCTGAATCTTAACATTCGTTCTCTCCTCTGTTCTCATTTGTCTATCATTTAAAGGTAGAAGCTGGACAGTTTGCCTCCCAAATCAAGTCCTGAGGGGGATTCGTTACTGAAAACATGTTCTTTTTTTACATTAGTCAAAATTGTTTCATTTGTGAGTCAGACCCGTGGACTGTTTCACTGAGTGTGTTGTATATAGCCATGCACCTCCGTGCTGCTGATTTGGTTTTGACAGAAGGGTCCAGTTGTAGCCTTAGAAGCAAGCGTGGCTTGTGCATTTCCTGTTGGTGAAGCCCTCTAACTGCTGCCCTAACCTGGTGCGGGACCAGTCTGTCTGTGAGTGCCCTGCAGAAACGTGGTTTGTGGAGCTTTGCAGCTCTGTCCCATGCAAGTTGCTATCAGATACTCATATTTTTCTTCATTGAAATCATAGCATAATGCTGTGCAAAGGCAGGATAAGTAAATTCATTCATTAAACTTAAGTTTACATGCTTTAAAATGAGACTTTACTTATGTTAGAGGCATTAGATGTGGGACTGCAGAGTTATCATTTAAAGGGTGATAATATTTTTCTAGGGAAAAATAAAAGTAGAGAGTACTTTAAAATCCCTGAATGCTCTGTTATCAGTCAGAAGGCATTCTGTGTTCTGCTCTACCCATACATGACTTTCAAAAGTTGTTTTTCAATTTCCTAATTTGTGTTAAGCATTTTGATGTTGTCGGAAGCTCTTGAGCCATTGGGAATTTTAAGATGTAATGTTATAAAATACTTTAAAGCAGGAGTCCCCGGGTCCCCGGTCCTTGGCCCGTTAGGAACCGGGCGGCACAGCAGGAGGTGAGCGGTGGGCAAGTGAGCCAAGCTGCATCAGCTGCCCCCCATCGCTCGCATCACTGCCTGAACCATACCCTCACTCCACCCCCGGCCGTGGAAAAATTGTCTTCCAGGAAACCAGTCCCTGGTGCCAGAAAGGTTGGGGACCGCTGCTTTAAAGTGTAGCAGTATAACAACACTTGCCACTGTATTCAGTTTCTTTTTTCATATAAGTGTTTTTAAATGTAACATTTGACTCTTTTTTTCTAACCAGTCGATTTTCCATTGGATGTCCAAACACACAAAAAGATCTACATTTACTTCTCCTTAGGATGTAAAAAACAAAATGACTGTTCAGAACAATGTAGAGATCTTAACAACTTCAGACAGGAAAGCTGACCGATGCCAGTATCAATTAAAAAAGAAAATCTGCCTTATTCTCCTGCTTACACAATATTTCACAGGTTCTTTAAATGTTCAGGAGTGGTGAAAAACTTGTTACTTCTCTGAATCTGGGGAGTTGCCATCTTCTAAAAGCACTTCCTCACCGAATGGGAGGAGCTCACCCTCTGGCCTCCTCTCAGGAAGGCATGCTCTCCCCTCCCCCTTCCTCTCCCCGTCCCTCCCTTGTCCCTCTCTCTCCTATCTTTCCATCCCCCACTCTCCTGTGTATGTATGTGCTTGACACTGAGCTGCTTCAGCTGCTTTTGGCAGCTTAACATGCTTGTGTCACACCCGAATGCTGCCTGTAGGTCTGACCACTGATGATGGCAGCGACCACCTCCCATAACAGGGAGACAGACTTAAGGATGAAGAAAATGAAGAGGTGGATTAGTCTCCTAAAGCCCTGAAGCCTATAGGGAGATGGTTTGGTGACTTAAAAGGAGAAAAATAATACAAGTGTAGAACGAATGTGTTAAAAGCCAAGATGGGATGGGACTTTAAAAACCAAAGTAATTCTTACTCAGTTTTGTGCTGCCCCTTTGGCCTGTTTGGTGATCTGTAGGGTTTTACTGTGTGGTCTACAGACAGAACCCACCAGTGAAATAAATTGGTCATTGGGCACATAGTGTCAGCAAAGGCAAAGAGTAAAACTGATGTGGAAAATAAGGCTAACTTCGTCATTCTTTCTTTATTTCCTCATTGGAGAAGCGTGTGATTCTTTCTGTATACTTTTCTGAAGTCCGACATTGCCGGTTATAACAAATACCTTGCATTGTCCCAAGGCAGCCTGTGGTCTGAAGAGCAGATTTCATTGCTTTTGTTATGAATCGATTCTCTCTCCATAGAGGCTGGACACAGTGCCAGTGAGGCTCCATGCAGGCACTAAGGAGGCTGGCCTGAGTGTTAAAGGAGGTTGTGTTGGCATTGTTTTCCTCACCTTTTTGGTGGTAACAGATCACATGCGGGGTGTCCTGGAGACACTGAAGAGGCGAGTCACGTTTGATGTAGATTTCAGGGGGTTCCGCATCTCTAGATGGATTGCAGGGGTGGGGAGTGGGGTAGAGAACAAGGCAGGACTAAGGACTAGGAAGAGGGCTCTTTTCATAGGTAGCATCATGGTGCCATCATGAGAACCCTGAAAGTTTCCAGGTTGGTAGCATGGCAAGGAAGGGTTAACGAGAACCATAGACGGAGTTGTCTGTATGGACAGTTTATGTGGAATTTCTGTGACTCCTTCTTACTAGGTTGGGAGAGGCCACTTTGCTTTTGGGGACTGATACCCTCCTTCCCAGGGGTAATGACTCACCCTGCAGGTAAGATAGCTCAGCCCTGCCTGGCTGATAAAGGCCTGTCATTCTCATTCTCTCCCAGGCCCCCTCCTTCCCTCCTGGGTTTCACTTGGTTAATGAATAAGCCTAGTCATGAGCTGTAAGTAAATTCTTTTATCAAATGAAAACCACATCAAAACATCCACAGAGAGACATTTAATGAAAGTGTAAATATTGCAGTACAGCATCTCCCGTATCTGGTTGGCATATACACAAACAGACTTTAAGCTTTTCACCTATTGAAACCTTTAAGTCTGAAAATATGCTGCTCTGTGAGGCTTTTTGTAAACATGGTCTTGGGACGTGGAGAAAAGTTGGTGCATTTATGTGTTATCACAATAGCACTAATATTGTGGCAGATTTAATGCTTCATAAACAGCTCAAACTGACAAGGTTAATAGTCCAAAAGTGTTGTCTTGGTGTATGTGGGGACATTTATATTTGGTGTATATTTGTGTCTGGCATCTGAAACATCGCTAACGAGAACCAGTGAACCCTTCTTTACTCTGACTGCAGACCCGGCCACTACCTCGAGCCAGCAGTTCAGTTTACACACTGGCTCTGGTTGGTGAATAGGTTGTGTCCTAAAAGTTCTTTTGTTGATTAACCTTTTAGAACACAAAGCGCATTGTCGCACAGAAATGCCACTTTGAATGGTGGGTGTCAGTGAGCTGTGGCTTGTTTCAAACTTCGAGTCATGGCCCATCAGTGGGTCAGAAAATCAGTGCTAGTTGACGCCAGAATAAAAAAGAAGAGAGAAAAGAAACAGAATAGGAAACATCAGAGTGCGTTGCCTAGAAAAGATAGGTCTTGTTTGGTGACACTGTTGCAACTTAAAACCTACTGGGCACTGTATGCCTTTAGAGCGTGAAAGGTACCCGTGTAGGGGGAGGTTGTATCAGCAGTGGGTTAAATCTGGCCATTTTTCACTGTCCAGCACTGTGATGTCAGGCAAGGGGCTTAACCTATCTGGGTCTCTGTTTTGTCATACTCAAAATAGGACTGTTTTGTAGAGGTACGATTAGAGATGAAAGAGTGTATGTTAGGATTAATATATTAGGATATTATAGAACATACGGTAATATATTAGGATTAGAGCTAATACAGCATCTGGTGCATGGTAACCTCTCTGTAAACCATGATTATTATTTATTTGTACTCCTTTGTGATCTATGTGGACCTTAAAGATACTGTTATAAAATAGTATAACTAAAACATGTACTGTTTAGTCTTCCCTAGAGTACAATTTATTCAGTGTTCCTGACATTTAGGATCTGCCATTTCACACATTCTAGGAGGAGATCTTTGATTTTACTTTAAATTATTCCTGTGTAATTGAGACATCAATCTTAATTTTTTCCCATGAAGTGTGAGGAATGTTGCAAATTTCCTTAGGTCTTTTCAGTTGTCTGTCAAGTTCGTCAAGACCGTTAAGTATGGAATTGCTTCCCAGCTCCCTATTTTAAGTTGTGTGTTTTCGTCTTTATTTAAAAAACACAAACAGGCATTCTCTGTCTTTTTTTTAAAGTGACTCTCAATTCTAAACTTTTTGGAACTCCATCTGCTCCTGTTTGACTCCATCATAAAATCATTCTTACCTCCTGCACATCACTACCCCATCTTTTAAGGAGCTATGTCAGCATTTGTGAAAACCTTTTTTTGTCTGGCTTGGGTTTAGAGCAGCTGCTGTGTTGACAGATTCGAGGGGCAGGTTAAAAGTGTCGTCGGAAGCCTGGCATCAAAGCCAGGGAGGTGAGGATTCAAATCCAGCTCTGCCAGTTCATTATCTTGGCCCTCTGCAGGTTACTCAACCTCTCTCAGCCTCTGTTTCCGTGTCTGTAAAAGCAGAGTTCTTGCCCACCTTGTGGGGTTGCTTTGAGGAGAAAAAGAGCACGGGTGGATTGGTAACTTTGCCTAGAAGGCCGCTGTCTCCAGCTGGGTCCTCGTAAGTCACAGCTCCACAGCCTTTTCTGCCCTTCCTGTCCTCCCGGCCTCAGCTCTGGGGCTCTCAGGAAGACCCACTCCCTTTACCCAGGAAACAGCCGGCTTCCGGGTGGGGCTTCCTACCCCAGATTCATCAAGCTCTGCACCTGCTTCTCCCTTCTCTCGGAAGTGGGGTCCCCACGTGTGCTCTGGGCCCCGTTTCCTCTCCAGGCCTTTCGCTGTCCCTTATCCCCAGGCCCACCTGCTGCTGCTTCCAACAGTGAGAAAACCTGCCGAATCGAATCCATCTTTTCAAAAGGACTCCTGGATCCCAGCTCCCTTTGCTCCCCGTGACTTCTTTCCCTTTACAAGTTCCAGCGGTCTGGATTCATCACCCTAGCCATCGTGCCCTCTCATTTAGCTGAGGTCCCTGGTGAACTCCGTGCCATAAAGCCCCTGAGCCCTTGTCTCCTCTTGCCTGGTTGCTCAGTACGTTGACCCATCCTACCTTCCTGGGCTCCACAGCCCCAGACTTTCTAAGTTAGTCACCTCCTCTTCGGCCCACAGCGTCCCAGGCTCCCCTGCCTGCTCCTCCCCATCTGTAAGGTGATTACATGTTTGCTGTTCCTCAGAGTTCCACTAGGACTTCTTTTCTTACTCCATGCCGTCTCCATTCCCATTCCTGTTTTCCCCTTCAATCGCAGTGATCTTGTAGAAACACACATCAGATCACACTCGCACCCTCCTGGTGACTAAAACCCCATGGTGGCTCTCCCTCTGCACTTAGCCGGAGCCCTCGGGGGCGTGTCCATCATTCCGGCTTCACCTCAGGTCCTCCCCGCTCCCTCTTTAGTCTCCACTGTTAAGGTCGTGTTTCAGTTCCTCAGTCAAGACTGTGTCTCCTCACTCCGTGTTCCTTCTGTCTGGAACACGCTTCCCTACCCCCAGTGTCTTTGACGCTGTCTGCTCTCCCAGCCTCCAGTCTCAGGAAAGGCTGAATGTCTTTTCCTTAGGGAAACGGTCCCTGTGTCCTGGGCTTGACCAGCTAGCTCCCGCTGGAAACTCCAGAGCGCTTTTCTAACCCTCAGCACACGTGTGGGGCTCTATGCCCTGTCCTTCCCTCCCGGCGAATACAAGGACCAGGTCTCTGATTCAGCCCCAGTTGCCCATGCATAGAAGATGGTGTGTTTGTTCATGAATGAGTGGATAGATGAATAAATGAACAAGTGAGAATTTCGTACATTAGTGTCTGTGTTCACAAACAGGTGGAAGGGTGAATAAATGAACAAGCGAGAACTAAATACATTTGTTTGTAAAGCAGTCAGCACAGCTCTTATATATAGTAAGCACTCAATAAATGGTAGCTTTATTTCTTCTTAATCGACTTTTCAGCTGGGAACCATGAAAAGAAAAAAGAAAAAAAAAAAAAAAAACCACCCAGGCTGGTTAATGCGAGCACTGCTCCTTGGTGACATCCTTCAGTGTAAAAGTGGAGGCAGGTGGCAGAGGCCATGGGAGCGAGAGCTTAAGCAGCAGCTTCCTTCCCACAGTCAACCTCTTGCTCCTCCTCATGCTGAAATCATCATTTCTCACCCCGATTCCTGCCTCCCTGGTGCTCCCCTACCAATCCTTTCTGTTCCTTTCCTCCTCCTCTAGATTGTAAGCTTCTTCCGGGCAGGGACCGTCTCTTCCCTTCCTCCACACGCCGGTGCCCAGCACAGTACCTGGAGCCAGTGTTTGTGGAATGAATTAATGAGACGCACATTTCAGAAGCGGACTGTGGTGTTGCCAGGAGAGTTAGTGAAAATTAATTGACTAATTTTGGCCTCAGTTCAATTTTTTAAAATTATAGTTCAGACTTTTGGATTTTATACTTGTCCAGTATGGTTGACGTATCGGTTCCTGTATTTTCCACTTTATTTCCACGTTTTTGCGTGGGAAAGACCCCAATTCTAAACAATAGCAGTGTCGCGTGAGCTTTGCAGACTCAGGTCTGTGAGGCCTCCCTCACTTCTCGCCCCCCAGTGTGTGATGAGCTATACAGCTCGCTGAATCTGTCTCACTGTAGAATATCTTATGTGGCTTAGACACCGTTCTTTTAGTCTGAACTATATGTTTTGTGATCTAACAGCCATAGCCTCATTACTTAGGCACCTACCGTGTGCCAAGCCCTGCGCTGAGAGCTCTGCGTAGGTACTCTGTGCCCTTCCTGATAGCTTTCTGAGGTAGGTAGATATGCCCGTTTTATGGATAAAGAAAGGGAAGCCCAGGGAGGCAGGTGACTTGCCTCAGGCAAGTTAAGATCGGGGCAGGCTTTGAACCTAGGCCACTGTGGCCTCGGAACCTGTGGTTTTCCCACTTGACTTCGTTGCCTCCCTTTGCGTAGATTTTAAGTGAATGTCACCATGTCTGCATGTCAGCCTTTGTCCAGTTTATGGAGAGTGCTTTCTTCTCCACTTCTTTGGCTTTTTTTTTTTTTCTGCTACACTGCATGGCTTGTGGGATTTTAGTTCCCCAACCAGGGATCGAACCTGGGCCCTCGGCAGTGAGAGCGTGGAGCCCCAACCACTGGACAGCCAGGGAATCCCCATCCACTTCCTTGGCCTTAATTAGAGACTGTGAGGTGAAATGAGGTGTGGGAGCCGTGAGCAGAATGAGGGGGTGACATGGAGGGGGCACGGAGTCGTAGGCGTGACTTGTATGTGGTGGAACCAGGACGGGACCCACTTCCTCTCTGGGCGCCTGTTGAGTTTGCTCTGGTCCTTATCCGTCACAGGGCTCACAGCACCTGCCCACACGGTACCAACCACCCAGTGCCAGGGGTGGGTACGAGCCCGGTTCTGTGAACGCTCAGCTGTTCTTGCTCTCGTACTCTGCCCTTCACATCTTTTTAAGCATCGTGGCCTGAGCTTGCTCCCTTGGCCTTAGTCCACTTCCTTTCCTGAGTGTCTCCTACATGCCAGGTGCTATGATAGAGGCTTGGGGAAAGCAGAAGTGAATGAACCCAGTTCCCTTCTGCCTCTTACTCCATTATTTCCGCTGTGCTCTTTAGAGTGCTTGGATCTCTTTCATGTGCCTTAGTTTTCACTCTTCAGCCTTAGTACTTTATTTTTTTATTTCTATTTATTTTTCTGGCTGTGGTGCAAGGCTTGTGGGAACCTAGTTCCCCGACCAGGGATCAAACCCAGGCCCTCAGCAGTGAAAGTGTGGAGTCCTAACCACTGGACCGCCAGGGAATTCCCTAGCCTTAGTACTGTACAAACAAACAAACAAGCAACCCTTTATTGGATAAGTATGCAATGTATGAAGAACAAGGGACAAGGAATCACAAGCCCTGGGTCCTGACCATGTGCCCGGGGCAGGTGCATTGGCCTCACCGAGTCTGCTATCAAGGGCCGTTGCCATTTCTTTCCCAGCATTGCTGTGAGGCTCAGGTGTGGCAATGTGCACAGACTGCTCCTGCCCAAGGGAGCCTGCCCTTCAGAGTCAGAGCCAGCTCTTCTTGTTTCCAGCCCAGGGCTCTTCATCTGCTGAACCACCCTTCCTCATGGAATTTTTCACTGAAGATGTTGTGTATATGTATCCTGGTTCTGGCTTTCTTCTCTTGAGTAGAAACAAGCTGACAGCAGGTACAAAAGCTGTATTTCTTCCCTCCTTCCACAATGTCAAATGAAATTCCTGCCAAAGTACCATGGTAGAGCCCAGGTGCTACCATGATGAATGGTACCAGATGAATAAGCTAAGGTCCCTTCCCTCCAAGAGCGCCTGGGTAAACGTGGGGAAAGAGTCAGCATTAAAGTGAGGTCTGGACCAAGCTAAAGGCCCTGATGTCCTCTAGCAGGTTTGCACTTTATCTTGAAGACTCTGTAGGGTTTTATAGAAGAGGATGGACTGGCAAGGGTAAAATAGGGCTGACCATTATTAGGGTTGAGTGTTTTTGTAAAGTTAGTTCTCCTGTAGAGTCCGAGATAAAACCCTCCATTATCTCTCTGGTAAAAGTCAAAAAATGGTCATGCTGTTGAAAACGCAAAGTTGATCAAATTATATGGAATATGAGAAAACTTCTGAATCTGGTATGTTCACATGTAAATAAACAAGCAAACACAAAGCGATGTTTGGCGCCCTCCTGGTGTGGGGTGAAAACCCAGAATGAGGGCACAGTGGTGGAGGGCCCCAGGCTGGCGGCTGAGGGAGGGGTCAGGAGAGGTCATGAAGGGTGTCAGAAGTGGGCACCATAGAGCATTAAAGCACACGTTGGTGGGTAGGGTGTAGGGTTTGGGTCTGCAAAGCTGGCAGAGGCCACTGTCAGCACACGTCACTTCGGGTGGGCGGTTAACATACCAGATTATCATGGAGAGATTCCTTCTGCTTTTTACATAACTGTTGTATGGAGAGGTGGACAGACTGAGTCTCTTGCAGACAGAGGCATTTGCCTGTGTTAACTCTAAATGACACGGTCTGGGACCCTTCCAGTGCACATGGTGTCATGAAAAGCATGTAGCTTTGGTCTGGATCGCAACACTTGTCATCTCTGAGACCTTGAACTAGTCACTTCTTCTGAGCTTCATTGTCCTTATCTATAGAGTCAGGATAATCCTTACAGGATTTTTCCATACCTGGCAGAATAAGTAACCAATAAATATTTCTCTTTCTTGTAACCATTGGATTGATAAGCATTATAGGTAATTCCCTTAGAAACTGACTGAGAACCTGATGTTGGCTGAGGGTAGCCACTGCAGAAAATACAGGACTAACGGTGTGTGACTGCTTCTGCAGTTTCCTGATGCTCCCCCCATCCCACCCCCTCCAGCAGTTGCTGCAGTAAAGTGATTGCAGCCACTTAATAACCAGGCTGCACAAATGTCCTCAGCCTCCCTCGGAAGGTCTGAGAAGCCTTGCGTTTAGCAGCCGTGATTGTTTGCAGCACACGGACCATTCAGGGACACCTCCTTATCACTGAAGACATTGAAACTGGAGTAACTCTTACCTCGTCTTACAGAGCCCTTGTAACTTAGTCTCAGAAATGGCCCTTAGGAGTTGGACAGTGTAAAACAACAGCAAAACTAAACAATTTGATTAAAATGTAATGAACATCTGTGAAACCACCACTCAACCAAAGAGCTAAAATATTGTTAATAAATTACATTTACCTGTTGTTCCTCCCCATCCCATCCCCCTGATCCCCTGTGGGTGGCAGTCACTCTTCTGAAAGTCATGCTGATCATTTTCTTGCTTTTTTGGTTCTCTCTCTCTCTCCCTCTCTCTCCCCACTCTCTCCTTCCCCTCACCTTCCCCCATCCCCCTTCCCCCTCCCTCTCCCTTTCCCTCTACAGATCTACAAAATGATATCTTATTGGCTCCTAATTTGCCTTTGCCTGAGGTTGAGCAACTCTTTATATAATTATTGGCGTTATATGCTCCCTTTTCTGTGAAACGACTATGAATGCTTTTCGTGTCTTTTGCCCATTTTTCTGTTAGGTGTTCTCTTACTGATTTGTAGGCATTTTTATGTATTCTGGTGCTAATCCTCCGTCAATTGTTTGTGTCACAAATATCTTCTCCCAGTGTGTAGATTGTCTTCCCTCTCTTTAAAGTGTCTTCAGGTGGCCAAAAGTTTCCGTATTAATGTAGCCAAACTTATTGATCTTTTTTTTAATGCTTAACATTTTTTGTATCTTCATAAATTCTTTCCTACTTCAAGCTCCGGAAGATATTCACTTCTATTTTCTTTTCAAGTTTTCAAAGTTTGCTTTTGACATTTAAGTGCTTCATCCATCTGGAGTTGATTTTTTGGCCTGGTGTGAGTAAGAATCCAATTTCTTTTTTTCTTCCTGTGGATAAACAATTTTTCCAACTTTTCCTTTTGCACAGTGTCATGCTGCCTCTGTCAAAAATCAAAGTTTCACAGATGCATAGGTCTGTTTCTAGGTTCTTCTGTACCACTGGTCAGTTTATCTCTGTCCCATTACTACACTGTCTTAAGTACTACAGGTTTACAGTAAGCTTTTTTAGCTATCAAGGCAAGTCCCCCTTCCTTATTCTTCAGAAATGTTTGGGCTATCATTGGCCATTTGTCTTCCCTTTAAAATTTGGAATCAACCTTTTAAATTCCACAGAATAATTGAGGTGTAGTTTATATACAGTGAAATATACACTGTTCTGTTGCCCAGGTCTTCACCTTAACAAATGCACATCATCATGTAACCTCCACCACAACCAAGATACAGGACAGTTCCATCACTCCCAGAATTCCCTCATCCCTTTGGCGGTCGACCTCCTGCCCCAGTCCCTGGTTACCACTGCTCTGTGTTCTGTTGAGATTTTTTTTTTTTAATCTCATTTAAAATTTTTTCATTGTTTTATTAAAACGTTGGAATTTTTAAAACTGAAACTGCATTAAATCTAGAGATAAATTTAGGAAGGACTCTATGTCTTATGTTAAGTGTTCTTGTCCATGAACATTATGTATCTCTCAACTTAGTTGGAGAGATTTTTTCTTGACAGTGACGGAAGGGTCTACATTTTTAGAAAAAAAAATCTCAACATTTTAAGTAGTTCTTTAAAACTCCTCTAAAGGAAGCATTTTATAAGATAATCGTCCATCTAAACGGACACATAAATATACACAAATATATATCAGACTTGTGGCAGTGTTATGTTTCAGAAAAAAGTCACGTCTTGGTTCCATAACAGCCTTGTTGCTCACCCTATGAGACCATAAGCAAGCTGCTCGGCTCCCCTGATGCTCAGTCTCTTTATCTGTGTGATGACTAGAACATCTCTTCCTCATGGGGTGGTTGTGAAGATTAAATGCACAAAGTGTCGAGACAGTGGACCCGGCACAGTGAAGCCATGGGTGGGTGAGACTGGGGGAGAGGAGCTGCTCTCACTCACCCACAAGGAACCAGGAAGGGCCTTCACCGTGTTTGGTTTCGCAGTGGCTTTCACAAAGTGGCATGGCCAAAAGATGGCCTTGAATCATTTTCCTGACAAATTTGGAAAAGGTTAGTGTTACCAAGCTGCCTGTGCCACGCTGCTTCTGACAGGCGAGCTGGAATCACTGGAGGACACAGCTGACAGCCAATTCATTTTGCTGATTCATCCATTAGAAGGGTGGCTCTGGGCCAGAGCTTGGCTTCCAGATTAAAGGCCGAGAGCTGCAAAGCTGCTGGGACTTGAAGGAATGCTGGTAAATTATTGCCATGTGAAGGCCAGCCGTGGAAAGTGGATTGTTATTTGTTTCCCCCTTTAAGTGATCCTAATTCCAAATGTGCTCAGATAAATTCCCCACCATGGTTAGGGAATTTTTGAAACATTTGTCCATGGGGCTGAGAGCTAAATTACTGGAAACAATCAAATGCTGCTAAGTAGATCATCTTGGCTCCTTTATGACCCTATCATCACCTCTGCTTTCAGGAGGAATGTTGACTCAAGCCTACTCTTTTACTTGGTAATCCAAATTAAACTCGAGAGAGGAATTATTGCACATGTCATCCCTGTGGGGCACACTTCAAAATCAACCTGCTAGAGTAAGGAATGAAACTTCAAGAGGAAAATCCAGGAGATGCTCATTTGCCAACGATCGGGACAGAATAATCATGTAGAATCTGTGGGTTCTCATGTATCGCATTGATAGATGAACCTGTTTTAGTGGGTAGTCTCAAACTTACAGGAAGCTGCATAAAGCTTGCGTGTGACAGGGTGACCTCAAGAGGGTGGAAATTGTGTCTTGTTTTACCAAATGTCTAGCATCGTCCCTGGGACAGACACCCAGTGAGCAGCTGCTAGACAGAGGCACGGATGGATGATGTTTGTTGGGTATACAGATTGTGGGGTGGTTAGATAAATGAGCCAAGAAAGTCAGAAGTGTAGTCCGTTGAAAGCAAGAAGAGTAACTGTCCTGAGGAATAAGATTTTAAAGAAAGGATCCTGTTTCTGTGGTTGTCTGATCTGAGTGACTTTGGTCGATAGTGTATCTGCAGAGCTGGGTACTTTCTGTTTCCCTCCTTGTAGTGAGTCAGAGCGTATGCTCTTTTGAGCTCACATTTCACTAACTCAATCTGCTTCCTTGGGATAATGTGAAAGTTCTTTAATACCCTTAGGGTTGTTTTCTTTTCTTTTCTTTTTTTCCTGTTAAACTCTAGAGTGAATATTTGAAAAGTACGGCAAACTTCTTAGTAAAAAAAAAATTTTTTTTTGAATTTTATTTTATTTATTTTTTTATACAGCAGGTTCTTATTAGTTATCCATTTTATACATATTAGTGTATACATGTCAATCCCAATCTCCCAATTCATCCCACCCCCCCACCCCCCCGCCACTTTCCCCCCTTGGTGTCCATACGTTTGTCCTCTACATCTGTGTCTCTCTTTCTGCCCTGCACACCGGTTTATCTGTACCATTTTTCTAGGTTCCACATATATGCGTTAATACACGATATTTGTTTTTCTCTTTCTAACTTACTTCACTCTGTATAAACAGTCTCTAGGTCCATCCACGTCTCTACAAAGGACCCAGTTTTGTTCCTTTTTATGGCTGAGTAATATTCCATTGTATATATGTGCCACATCTTCTTTATCCATTCGTCTGTCGATGGCCATTTAGGTTGCTTCCATGCCCTGGCTATTGTAAATAGTGCTGCAGTGAACATTGGGGTGCATAATAAGAGTGGGTGTCTTTTCTTATTTTTCTTTTTGTTGTTTTATTTTGCTTTTCTCTTTAGATGGCTAAACATTTAGGGCGTGACAGTCTATAAACTCCTATTGTGCTGAGAAGTTTTAGGCAGATCTGGTCCACTTGGAGTGAAGATGAAAGTGTCAGAGGCTGGGTATGTGGGGAGTATCTGCCTCTCATCCAATTGTCTTTCCCCTGTGGTTTAAGGTCTCTGAAGTACTGGAGTCCCTTGTCCAGTTCTGGTGTGTCCATCACCTCTTGCTGCATTCTACCATGCTTCATTTACATAATATTTACTGGGAACTACTCTGATCCAAGAACTTTGCTAGAAGTGGGTATGCAGAAGTGGGTATACTCTATTTCAGACGTCACGGTGCTTTTGCAGCTGCCCGGGTCCCAAGTCTGGCAGCCCCTGCCAGCATTGCCCAGCCCTTACGGTCTTGCTGCTAGTGTGGGTAATAACCAGTGGCAGTGATAGTGGGCTGGGGAGTGTGTGCTCACACTGCAGAAGCTGGAGCCAGCACATGGGGCCCCATCCTCCCGGTTTCTGTGGGTCCTCACTCCCAGGCCACCTTCACGTTCCATCCCCCACCCTCCGAGAAGGAGGCAGCAAGACGGACCCGGCCTTAGTCAGGCATTAACACCAAAGAGGGAGCAAGCTCTAGTTTTCAGGGACTCCTGCCAGAGGCACATTACAGAGAATTAGCAGGCTTTCAAAGCAGAAGGAGAAGAGGCAGGTCTCAAGTACTGTGGGAATATCTTGAATCTGCAGAGTCCAAAGTGAAGTGCGGAACGGCAGGCAGGGCCCTGGCCTTAGGGTCGAAGCAGCCTGGTTTTGCCGCCCAGCACTGCCGCTGGCCCACGGTGCGGCCTGCAGCAATCCCCCCAACCTCTGTGCACCTGCTTTCTCATATTCAATAAAGACAATTCTCCCTTGCAAGTGCATTGTAAAGATTAGACATCATGTATGCAAAGCACTGGACATAGATGTATGGTAGACCTTTGGTATTTGACACAGTGATCAGCACTGCTGTCAGTATTGCTTTTCTTGTCATCTTTATTTTTAACAAAATAAGTGAGGGTTTACAGTTTTCCCTTAGTGGTTTGGTTTTGTTTTTCATGTTCTTACTCTGAAAAGGAGTAATTTTCAGGCTGTAACGTTACCTGCAGATATTCCGAAAATTAACGTTTTGCTTACATCATTCTGGTTATTTAATAGTTTACAGAGCATTTTCACACTGTAAGGGAGATTGAGGAGCAGTGACTGTCTTTTCTCCAGGTGAGAAAACTCAGATGTGGAGAGCCTATGGGACACTCCCAAGGCCACCTGGCTTCTAAATGGCAGAGCGGGGTTGGGAGTGCAGACCTCACCCCAGGGCTCCTTGGACTACCTCAGGCCATCTTTCCGAAGTGACATCCCTGGGGCTAGGCCAGACTCTTTGATAAGGATTTTTTTCTTTTCCTTGTAGCTGTCAATACCAGCAAATATGCAGAGAGCTATCGCATCCAGACCTATGCTGAATATGTGGGGACAAAGCATGAGGAGAAGCAGATCAAGAGAAAGTGGACAGAAGATAGTTGGAAGGAGGTTGAGAGAAAGCGGTTAAAAACGCAGTGCATCTCCTATGCTTTGCAGAATCACTGTTACCACGCCAATAGGTAAGAGTTCTTGGCTGTCGATTTGAAAGGGCAGTGTCGTTCTAGCAAAGCTCTTCTCGCTGCTTCTTATAGGACTGTTAAGTAGTAAATCTGACTTGTGAGAAAGACTTTTTTCTAACTTTTCACATAATATCAGAAGTTACTACTCGGTTAATTCCTTCTGTGCTGTATAGACCATTTCAGTTAACATTCACAAAACCCTGATGAGGCAGACAAGGGGATACATCTTATTCCCATTTTAGGGGTGAAGAAACAGGGGCTCTATGACTTGCCCACCATTCAGTAAGAAAGCCAGGGTCAGAGGTGAACTCTTCTGTCTGATCTCTTCCTCTTCCCAGGCTGTCACGTTGCTTCTGGCTGAGCTTCTAAACCCCTTTCATATCCCACGTAGACACTGCACCACATGCCTGGTGTAGAAAGAGAAATTGATACGCACTTCCTTTACTTACCTGTATTCCTACTTTCAGAAGATAAATGCTGGTGATATTTTAGAATCTTTGTGAAACCTTAAAACATAGGTCTAGAAATTGGGTGGGTGGGGGGGAGTTCCTTATAGAAAATTGTAAAGAAGAGAAAAGTGTGAATTAACAAAGAAAAAATTAGCCATAATCCCACCACCCAGGAGCAACCACTGTTAATATTTTGGATTGCCCTCCCTACTTTTTAAATGGTTTTTTAGAGATTTTTTAAATTGAGGTATAATTAACATACCTCATATTATAACCTAATAAAATGTACAGATCTAAAGTGTTTAGTTCAGAGAGTTTTAACAGTTACATATACACAGGTGACCACCACTGAAAGCAAGATGTAGGACATTTCTATCTCCCCGCCTCAAAATTTTGTTGTGCCCCTTTTCAAGCAACTCCAAGCCCCCACTGTCCTAAGCAACTATTTCAAATTTCTGTCACTGTGGATTAATTTTGATTATTCTTGGAATTTATAAAAAATGGAATCATTTGGTATTATGTTTGGCTTCTTTGACTTAACCTGTTTTTGAAATTCATCCTTAATGTTGTGTGTATCAGGAGTACGTTAATTTTTTAAAAAATAAATTTATTTATTTATGGCTGCATTGGGTTTTCCTTGCTGCGCGCAGGCTTTCTCTAGTTGCGGTGAGCGGGGGCTACTCCTCGTTGCAGTGCGTGGGCTTCTCATTGCGGTGGCTTCTCTTGTTGTGGAGCACGAGCTCTAGGCATGTGGGCTTCAGTAGTTGTGGCGCTTGGGCTCTAGAGGGTAGGCTCAGTAGTTGCTCCGTGGCATGTGGGATCTTCCTGGACCAGGGCTCGAACCCGTGTCCCCTGCATTGGCAGGCGGGTTCTTAACCACTGCACCACCAGGGAAGCCCGAGTACGTTAATTTTTATTATTTAGTATTACTTCATTGTATGAATATACAGCCTTAACCTGTTCTCCTGTTGGTGGACATTTGGGTTGTTTCCAGGTGGGACTGTTATAAATCAGGCTGCTATGAACATTTCTGTAAAAAATTTTTTGTGGGCATATGTTTTCATTTCTGTTGAGTAAATATCTAAAATTAGAATTGTTGGTTCTTAGGATAGATGTATGTTAAACTTTATAAGAACAACCGCACAGTTCTCCAAAGTGGATGTACCATTTTATACTCCCCCAGTATTATATGAAAGTTCCAGTTGCTCCACATCCTTGACAACACTTAGTGCCTTCAGTCTTTTTTAGCCATTCTAGAAGATATAAGATGGTATTGCATTGTGATTTTAATTTGCATTTCTCTTGTTGACCACCTTTTTGTGTGCTTCTTGACCATTCAAATATCTTCTGCTTGAGGTTGATATTTAAGTCACTTGCCCATTTTCTAATTAGATTGTTTGTCTTTTTACTGTAGATTTGTAGGTGCTCTTTTATATATTCTGGATACACATCCTTTGTGCTGCAAATACTTTTTTTGAGTCTGGGGTAGTATATTCATTTTATTAGTGATGTATTTTGATGAGCAGATATTTTTAATGTTGATGAAGTCCTGTTAATTTTTTTTTGTTAATGGTTAGTGGGTTTTTTCCCCATTCCAAAACTTTGCCTACCTAAGGTTACAATGATTTTCTAGAAACCTTTCTTCTAGAAGGTTTATAGTTTTAGCTTCTACATTTAAGTCTGACCCATTTCAAATTAATTTTGTATGAGATAGGAGTCAGGGTTTAGTTTATTCCATATGGATATCTAGTTGTTCTGGCAACATTTGTTAAAAAGACTTTTCTTTCCTTGTTAAATTAACTTGGCACTTTTGTCAAAAATAAATTGACCATGTATGTTTGGATCTATTTCTGGACCCTTCTGTTCCACTCATTTTTATACTATTCTTATGCCAATACCACACTTTCTTTTTTCTGACTTTATAGTAAGTCTTAAAATCAGGTAGCATAAACCCTCCAACATTGTTCTTTTTCATATTGTTTTGACTATTCTAGATCCTTTGTATTCCACATAAATTTTAGAATGATCTTGTCTTTCTTCACTAGACCTGTTTTATAGTTTTTACTGTAGAAGTCTTATATGTCTTATATTAATTTTTCCCTAAATATTTATCTTATTTATGCTATCAGAAATGGAATCGTTTCTTAAGTTTCATTTTCAAATTGTTTGCTGCCTCTCTATAGACATATAATTAATTGTTGTATATTGACCTTGTATCCTGCAACGTTTTAAAATTCACTTATTCTGATAGGTTGGGTTTTTTCTTAATATTCGGCAGAGTTTTTAATTTACACAGTTTTATTTCTTTTCCAATCTTTATGTCTTTTATTTCTTTTTCTTGCTTTATTGTACCAACTAGCACCTTTGGTATATTGTTAAAGTGGGAAGAGCAGATATCCTTGCCTTGCTTCCAGTATTAGAGAGGGGAAGTTAGTTCAGTGTTACCCCTTGAACTATAATTCTTAGGTTGTCCATACAAGTCTTTTTTCAGGATGAGAAAGTTCCCCTCCATTTCCAGTTTGCTAAGACTTTGTATCATGAATAGATGTTGGATATTTTCAGATGCTTTTTCTGTATCTTTTAAAATTGTCATATGGTTTTTGCCCTTTGTAACTATTTTGCATGACATCGATTGGTTTTTTTTTGTTTTTTTTTTTTTCTTTCGGTACGCGGGCCTCTCACCGTGTGGCCTCTCCCGTTGCGGAGCACAGGCTCCGGACGCGCAGGCCCAGCGGCCATGGCTCACGGGGGGCACGAACCCGTGTCCCCACCATCGGCAGGCGGACTCTCAACCACTGTGCCACCAGGGAAGCCCCTTCCTTTAGTTTTTGCTTAACTGCATTCCACATATTTTTGATGTGTTGTCTTTTCACTGTCATCTATTACAAAATATTTTCTAATTTCTCTTGTGCTTTCTTGTTTAACACATGAGTTATTTAGAACTTCTTTGACAATTATTGAGACTTATTTTTATGGACTGACATGTTCTATGTGGACTTGAGTGAGTGTGATATTCCATTAATATCATTTTAAGTTATGTTGGTTCATAGTTTTGCTCAGCTCTTCTATATCTTTACTGATTGTGGGTTAGGGGTTTTTTGTTGTTGTTGGGGTTTTTGGGGGGGGTGGTTGTCTACTTTTTCTTTCAGCTACTGAGAGTGGTATTGAAATCTCCAACTATGGTTGTGGATTTAATTCTCCATTAATTATATTAATTTTTGCTTCATGAAACTGTTTTAATAGGTATATGCCCATTTTGGATTGTTATGTCTTCTTAATGAATTGCCCCTTTTATCATTGTAGAATATTTCTCTGCAGTTCTAGAAATAACCTTTTTTTGCTGTTTATTGTGTCCTATATTAATATAGCCACTCTTGTTTCTTGTAGGTGTTTGCCTTTTACTGGCAACTTATTTGTCTTTATAATTAAAGTAGGTTTCTTATAAACAGCTTATGGTTGAGTATTGCTCTTTTATCCACTCTGACAATCCCCGCCTTTTATACTTAATCTAATGAATGATACAGGTGAGCCTGTCTTCCATCTTGGTGTTTGTTTCCTACTTGTCCTGCTTGTTCTGTGTCCTTCTGTTTTCTGTCGTTTTTTGGATGAATTGTGTGTTATTTAGTATTTACAGATATTATAGCCTCCCATTTTATCTTCCCTGTCAACTTTTTGCTTATACGTTTTTGTGTTATTTTTTGTCATTGATCCAGAGTAATGGTTGGCAAACTGTAGTCCATAGGCCAAATCAGGCCCACATATTTTTATAAAGTTTTATTGGAACACAGCAGTGCCTATTAATTTACATACTGCCTCTGACTGCTTTGCATTACGATGGCAGATTTGGGTAGTTGTGACAGAGACTGTGTGGCCCACAAAACTCAAAATGTTCACTCTCTGTTCCTTTACAGAAAAGTTTGCTGATCCCTGCTCTAGAGCTACTCTGCCCAGTGGTAGCCACTGACCACATGGGCCTAACAAGTACTTCAGATGTGGCTAATCCAAACTGAGATGTGTTGTAAATTTAAAACACACACCTGATTTTGAAGAATTGATTACATGTAGAAATGATAATATTTTTGATATATTGGGTGAAATAAACATATTATTAAAATTAATTTCATTGGTTTCTTTTTATTTATTTTTTTTAATGGTGGCTCCTAGAAAATTTAAAATTGCGTATCTGGCTCACAAAATATTTCTGTTGGCCAAGCACTGCTCTAGAGATTATAATACGCCTCTTTAATGTATCACAGTTTATCTTTACATGAAAATTACATTGCCTCATGAACAATGTAAGATTCTTACAAGAGTATATTTCCATCAACCCCCTCCCATCCTTTGTGATTTTCTGTCTCATATTTTGCTTCTACATTTTGTAAGCTTGATATGTTGTTGCTTTTGTTCCTTTTCTCTCTCTCTCTTTCTTTAAAAGTTAATACTCTTAAGAAAATAAGGGACTAAACTATGGGGGAGATGACATAAGTATAAACATAAAAATTCAGGCATAATTAGAAGGATCCAGTTAAGATCGTGCAGGGCCCTTATGGTTGGCTCTTTGACTCACTTCTTTGGCTCTAGAGAATTGATCTGAGACCTTGGAAGACACGTCACAACAGCCGAGCTTCTAGGGTTGGCTGTTAGTGTTGCCCATAGAGGTGGATGTCCATTTCTTCTGCTGTTTGCATTGGTATTGTGGCAGCAGGCTTCTTTTCTTTTCTATAATAGATTCAGAATATTCAAGGAGTTTATAGTTGATTACTGGACAAAAGATAGGGCTTTGGGAAACTGGACTGGACATAAATTTGCTTGAGAAGGGAAAAAGGAGATTTGGTTTGGTGGCAAGAGCTCTGAATAAGTACAGGTTGGCATGGTGTTTGAAGAATCCTCCTTTACAGTGGAAGCGAAAACATTTAAAATCTCACTAATAGATATTTAGTCCCCATAAATAAACACTGATGTTGGAAACAGTCCTGAAAAACAGATGCTATTACCATTCTCATTTTATTAACGATGTTCTATAATTAAAGAAAATGGTTTTCCAAAGCCACTTTGCCCTTACAGAGATTTGTTCAATCATGTCTAGGGGTTATGTGCCCTTTGGCTTATTTCAACTGTTGGGAAAAACCCTTTGGTTAGTCTCTTCCTTCTAGCCTTCCCTTTCTGTAAAACTAAATTTCAGCCTTCCTTGAAAATGTAGTAGCTCCTGGGAATTCCTGCTTATGTAGGAAATGCTAAAGCATATATCAAACCTATGGTTTTCAGATTTCATATAATTTTCATCTAAAGTTAGCAGTTAGTAATTGAATGTGCATATTACATTAGAAAATAGGGGCGGTGGGGGGAGCCCTTTACAGACAAAGAAGAATTCTGATGAAGCAGACTGTGTTCCGGGACCCACTGCTTTGTCAGACTGCCTACACGTTTATTCATAAATGGGCCTGTGGAGCAAGTGTTTTCTCTCCTCCGACTGAAAAATGCCATAGAGACAACCAAGGCCACAGAATGGAAAGGGAACTGACTTCTAGGCAGCTGGACAAACAAGGGTTCTAGCTTGGGTTCTTTCCCAAGGATACCTTGGGAAAGACCTCATTCACTCCTCCCTTCAGTGACTACTAGCAAGAGCCCAGGATTTGTCTCTGTTTTCTCATCTTAAGTGAGGCATTTTGTCAGAAAGAATGTTAAAGTTCCTTCTAGCTCTTAAATTCCAAGTGTTTTTACACTGTACACAGTGTAGGGCTTGAAGAGGAAACTGGTACAAACTCTTGCGGCCCTTTGAGTTAGATTTTTGAAAATCCCTGTAGCAGGAGAACTTTTGCTTAAGAGGTATATAATAAAAATAAGATTGGGTGAACCTATAAAAGCCCTTTACTACACTGAAATACTAAGGAAAACCCACCAGATAGATAAAAGATCATTGACCCTTTCACTGTGTACTGTCTTTCAAATTCCCATCTACCATCTGTATGCTAGAATTTCTTTGAAGCTCCTTCTCCCCATGATTTCTAGATGGTTAGATACCACTCAGTCTATAGCAGAAGAAACTTGTACTCAGCCCTTTTTGTCCTCTATGTCTTGGTCCTCTGTTTGCACATTCATTGCTTTCGTGCTTCTGTGACTCGGAGTGGTGGCCTCTCACCTTCAGACCCCACCCCTCCCGCCCCACCCCCCATCTCAGAATGTTTCCCTACAGCCTGAGCTCCGCCCCTCTTACCATGGGGGCCCCTCACTCCCTCTTAGTGTTGACCTTCCCTTGTTTCTTTTTTCTTGCCCCTGGTTCTACTGCAAGAATCTCCATTTAGCTTTGACTGCTGCTCTGTTCCTGGTCCTCAGCTGCCTTTTCCTGGGGAAATTTCTTTTTTTTAGTTCTTGCTCTCTTCTTGGTTCTATAGCTTAGGAACCGACTTTACATCTGTGTCTTTATATTAACCAAATGACATCTCCACAATTTGCATATCCCTTAGCTTCTGGAAAGGACTATAAAAATTATCTAGTCTAGCTACCTTAATATCTTTCTTATATTTGGGCAGAGTAAATGTTGGCAGATTCACTGTAGATCTTGTGAGTTACATATATTTTAGCAGAAAAAGTGTTTTCCCGTGACACTTTTTAAACCACTGGAGTGATAAATGCACATAATTTTAAAAAAATTCACATAGTACAGGAGAATATGAAATGAAGGGGAGAAAATCCTGGCTCCACACTCCCAGTTCTTTTTCCTAGTGGCAGCTACTGCATTTTCTTCATTATCTATTATCACTATACTTTTAAATTATACTTCTATTTCTCATCTTCTTTGACTAATATATCTTGTTCACTTCTAAAAAACATTAAAAATTTAACACGTATATATTCTGTCTCTCTCTGTCTCCCTTCTCTCTTTGGTTAGTGCTGTTAATTTATTTATTTTTACTACTTTTTTGTATCTGTACATTTGTGCTTTCTTGAGAACCTGATTCCAAGAGATGGTAACAGGTATACAACATCATCTATAATATGACTGTGTAAATTCATTATTCTGAAGAGAAAAAGTTGCATAATGGGGCCCACAGAGAAGAAAATGTATTCCTATGCCATTAAAGCTTTGCTACCCAAAGGAGAATCTTCCAAATATCCCAGCCTTTTGTGTGTAGATTTTTTTTGAGGGAAGTAATCTTTTCCTTGAGTGATTTTTTTTTTCTTTTTTGCGTATATAGTGTATGATTAATAAATTCTGTAACAGTGTCTCTATTTTACTTTCATAATTGATAATGTTGCTTGAATATAGAATTCTAGATCCAAAATTTTATCCTTTCAGAACTTAAAACATGTTGCTTTCACCACTATAATCATTGATTTACTTTCCTGTTTTCCTTCAAGGCAGGTGCAATGTTTTCTCTGTCTTTATTTCTCTAGCACATAACCTAGAGTCTGACCCAGAGGATGTACTCAGATGTTTGGTGACTAATGAATGAATAAACTCCTGAATGCCCATCTCTGAGCTAGGTCTTTCATGTTTTATCTCATGTGATGCTCATAGCAGCACTGTGAGGGAGGTGAGGTTATCCCCATTTCACAGAGGCTCAGGGAGATTAAACAATTCTCGACAAAGAACTGGGGCTTGAAACCAGGGTATCTGCAGAGCCCCGTTCTTTCCACTATCCATCATGCCCCCTATACGTTTTCCCAGGTCTGGTATACAGCTTTATCCTCAAGGGAAGAAAGTGCTCAAACAGATTGCATCTAGGTACATGCCAAATAGGGGACTATTGTCTTAACTGTAATCACTACACATCTAAGAAAACATCTAAGAGCTTGTGTCTTTTCATTTAAAAGTGATATCCTAGGAAGCAGAAGAGAGGCCCTTTTGAATTTCTGCTTTAAAGAATACCAAAACTTTTCATTACAGAAAAATTTCAAATATAGACAGAAGTAGAGAAAACAACACAACGAAGGCCTATCTAGCTATCACAAAGTGTCAACAGTCAGTGTGTGACCAGTCCTACTTAATCAGTACTCCTTCTCTCCCTCTCCCCTTCAGATAATTTTGAAATAAATCATAGACAGCAAATCATTTGTCATAAGTCTGAAGATCATGATAAAAAAGATAAGCAATCTTTCTTTTTTTTTTTTTTGTGGTACGCGGGCCTCTCGCTGTTGTGGCCTCTCCCGTTGAGGAGCACAGGCTCTGGACGCACAGGCTCAGGGGCCATGGCTCACGGGCCCAGCCGCTCCGCGGCATGTGGGATCCTCCCAGACCGGGGCACGAACCCGTGTCGCCTGCATCGGCAGGCGGACTCCCAACCACTGCGCCACCGAAGAAGCCCAGCAATCATTTTTAAACAAAACTACAGTACTACTACCACATACAAAAATTAATAACAACTCTTTAATATCAGATATCCGGTGTTCAGATTTTCTGTTCACAAACTTTTTTAAATGACCTCTAGTTTCTAAACAAATTCACGTATTACATTTGGTTGATGTGTCTCATTTCTGTCTTAATCGCTGAATTCCTTCTCTCTGTGAATTCTCCCCTACCCCCCACTCCTTTGCAGTAGATTTAAGAAACCAAGTTGTTTGCTCTGTAGAAGTTCCCATATTCTGGAACATTCTTGTAAGGTTGTATACCATGTTACCTTACTACTGTGTAATTAACTGGTAGTTAGATCTCTACACTTGATCAGCTTCAGGGCTGAACTGAATGGCAAAACTATTTCCTAGCTGATGTTGTATATTTCCTGTTGCATCACATTGGGTGAAACAAAAAGTCTTCTTTTCTCTATTTTTGTGATAAGATTGATCAAGTGGGTTCAGATGTTGCTGGCCTGGTTCATCTAATATGAAGTTCCCCTAGCAGTTTTTCACCTGATGGTTTTAGTAGCCATTAATGATCAATGGCTAGATTCATTATTTCATGAAGGGTTGCAGAACGCTAACATTATAGTTTGTTACTTCTTTATTGATTATCCCAGATGCTGTTATTTAAAATAAAACATTTCTTCTCATCATCTATCTGGTTACCTGTAGATATAGTTCATATAGAAAATGCAGAACTAACTCTTTATTCTCACCCCCCAAAACACCTTTTTAAAATCAGCTTTCAGAAAAATTTGCTGGTTTCCTAGCACCTTCCAAAGGTGAGCAATGAGGTTTGTTTTGTTTGTTTGAATCATGGGTTTTTAAAAAATATATATTTTAGTACATTACAGTTGCCATTCTTTTTGATGCTCTAATTATCTTGTTTCTGACTTGTGAGAACCATTTCCAGTTGTCTCTTGAGTCTTCTAATAGCCCAATAGTCTTTAATAGCTTCTTTGATTTCTGATATTCTTTTTTAAAAAATATTTATTTATTTATTTATTTATTTATGGCCGTGTCGGGTCTTCGTTGTGAGGGATTTCATTGCGGCATGTGGGATCTTCATTGCGGCACTTGGGCTTCTCTCTAGTTGTGGTGTGCGGGCTCCAGAGCGTGTGGGCTCTGTAGTTGCGGCACGCAGGCTCTCTAGTTGTGGCTCGCGTGCTCAGTAGTTGCGGCGCGTGAGCCTAATTGCCCCACGGCATGTGGGATCTTAGTTCCCTGACCAGGGATCGAACCCACATCCCCTACGTTGGAAGGCAGATTGTTAACCATTGGACCACCACTGGACCACCATGACTTTTGATATTCTTGAGAAGATATTCCAGGCTCTTTCTGTACATTTCCTACCTTATATTTGGAATCAGCCATTTCTCCAAGGGCCCTGTTCCTTTTGATGGAAAATTGTATTTAGAAACCGTAATCTGGGTTCAAAGGGTGTTTATTGATATTGGATTTGTCATTGTTTACAGCCTTTTTGAATGAAAAGAGCTAGCATGAAAGTCTTCCCTCCATCGCTCCCTTCTTCCCTCCCTTCCTTTTTTGTTTTTCAGGTAAATTTATACTGATATTTCCAATTCCAGTAGACGACAGGACTTACTTAACTTCTTTTAATATTGTTTCTCTTTTTTCTTAGGGTGAAAATTTTGTTTCCTAATGATAGTAAATTAATTATTTATTCGTAACTTTACTACCATTTATAATAGTTTTATCCTACCATATATAATAGTTTCAAAATAACTCTCAGTATTATTACTAATAATATAATTATTGAAAAGAATTTTATTTTTTTGCTGTCATTTTTGTCCTTAGAGGATAGAGATGAACAGTCAAATTACCTTATTTTAAAGTCACTTGAAATAATTCCTTTTTGTGTGGTTAAGCTGCCAACTCAGTAAACACTTAGGTTTGTTTTATTTTTACTTCTAATGATTACCTTTTTAAAAATTTAACTTTGCCTTATAATTATGTAAAACATTTATGTGGTTCCAGAGTCAAATCTACCAAGCCTCCCTCCCTGCCTCCTCCTAACAGCTTGTACCCGCCACCCTTGCCCCAGCCTTGTGGTGACCACTTTTGTTGTCAGTATATCCTTCCATTTTTACAAATATATAAACAACTATGTATCTGTCTGTCTATCTATATGTATATATACCCCCACCTTTTGCTAGATGGTAATGGACCGCACGTACTTTTCCCCACCTTCCTTTTCTCTTTTAGCTGTGTATCTTGGAAGTTACTCTTAGCCTCCTTCTCTTAAAATGTGATTCCTTACACTGCACATGGTTTTACTGTTCTTCAATCTCCTTAATAAAACATACTAACTAGCTAAACCTGGGTGTTTAATCCTAGTTTAAATAACCAACACTGTAGCAAAATTCATGAATGTTGTAGTAAGTTGCTTTGTGAAAAATTAATGCATGACCAGTGCTCTAGTTCGGCTGAATCATTCTTCCTTTAACCTCTCTCATCTTCTTATCTCTTTCTCTGTCTCCATCAGTATAAAGATGTAAAGCTCACCGACGCACAGCTTGCTTTTTGGAATATCTGCAGAACAATGAAAAACAAGAGAGAAAACTCATTTTTGAAGGAGATTCTTCATTCCAGGCACTGTGCTAGAAGCTTTACATCATTTAAAAAAATTCTCTAACAACTCAGTGAAACCCTTGGTTTATTCCTAATTTATCTATGAGAAAGTTGAGTCTCAGAGAAGCTAAACAATTTCGCTGAAGTTACACAGGATTCTAACTTATACGCTTTTTGGATCCATAGCCCAGTGCATTAAGTTGCCTCTTAGAAACGTGGCACATCATCTACACCTAAGAGTGTGCGTGTTTGAAAAAGATGCTGTCTCATTTTAATAAATCAAGTTTTCTTTAAAAAACCAAAACCAAAACCAAAAATATCCTAGGTTGAAGAAGTCCTAAGGTTAAAACATCTGAATTTCAAACTTATATCTTTGGGGAGAGGCTTAGATATCTAGTCCCATAGATCATCAGTGTAAGACTGTTAGATATCTAGTCCCATAGATATCAGTGTAAGACTGTCGGGTTTTTTATTTTTTTTTTAATAATTTTATTTATTTTTGGCTGCGTTGGGTCTTCATTGCTGCGTGCAGGCTTTTTCTAGTTGCGGCGACTTGGGGCTACTCTTTGCTGCGGTGCACGGGCTTCTCATTGCAGTGGCTTATATTGTTGTGGAGCACGGGCTCTAGGTGCACAGGCTTAACTAGTTGCAGCATGCGGGCTTAGTAGTTGCGCCTTGTGGGCTCAGTAGTTTTGGCGTGCGGGCTCAGTAGTTGTGGCGTGTGGGCCCAGTAGTTGTGGTTCGCAGGCTCTAGAGCGCAGGCTCAGTAGTTGTGGCACACGGGCTTAGTTGCTCCTCGGCATGTGGGATCTTCCAGGACCAGGGATTGAACCCATGTCCCCTGCATTGGCAGGAGGATTCTTAACCACTGCACCACCAGGGAAGTTCCTAAATTTTTTTAAAGAAACAGAAGTGACCCTGGGATGTACAAGCCAGTATCAGAAGTACTGAGGTGTCATCCTTCTAGGATGCTCAGCTCTGGTCATCCCCTTAGTAGTGGCCTTTGGTGGATTGTTTGGTGGATTTTAAGTAGAGGGACTGCAGCACATCCAGAGGAAAGTGACTTAGTGATGAAAGGAAGTGGGGGTGTTGAGTCTGCTCAGCCTGGAACAGTAGCTGGAGGGCAAGGGCAGTAGGAACCACCATCAGGATTATGAAATGCCGTAATCAGAAAAGCAGTGGTCCTTTATCCTCGAAGAGGACTGAGGAAGAACCCTAAAGGGGATTAAGTAGCATTATTAGTTAGTCTTGTTTCTCTGATAAGAAAACTCAGAGAGGAGAAGTGTCTTGCTCCAGATCACAGAGCTGGTGGTGTCGTAGATGCTTTCGTGTTTTATAATAGCAGTAATATTTGAAAATTAATGTTTTCTTTCCATAGCTTCATGTTATTTATTTAATTAACCATAATTAAAAGTAATTATCTGTGTTCTAATAATGTGTTATATGTTCTTTCTTCGTATAAGAGTATAATTTTTTTTTAATGATGCTAACAATTGAAATTGCCCTCAACACACTTAGATGATAGGGAAGTGAACTGCTATTTTTCACATGTCTAAATACAAAACAGATTTCCTATTTGAGGTACTCACGTCATGTGCAGTTAGGATTATTCCTATTTGTAGTATAGTTTTAGCTAAAATAAAGTATGAAATATGTAAATCATGTATTTAATTTCCAGGTGTAGAAATCTGGCAGTTCATTTTTCTGGCAGTTCTTTTTTGACACTTTATGCTTTTAAAAAATTCTGCTAGTACACTGTAAGCCAGCAGAAGCCAAAGTGTGCTTGTGTTTTTGGGACTGGTGTGAGGATGCAGAGTGGCTGCTGTGACCCAACACCAAGTTTGTCATTGTACTGATAGGAGTTCCATGTTTAAATACTGTCTACAGGTTTGACATTCATCCTTTTGTCCGTTCAAGGATCACTGAAGAAAAGATTTCATTTCATTCCGCTGCATCACTGGTAGTTCAGAAGTCAGATGCTTGCCAGATAGGAGCCTTCACATCCTGCCTTTTGTGCCCCTTTTTCCCAAATGCAAAGGAACTAAAATCTGCTGTATATTTTTAAATCTCCACTTCCAATGTAGAACTAATTATAGAATGTAAGTAATGGCTAAATGGATGTTTACTATACAATTCTTCAAACTTTTCTGTGTATTTAATGTTTTCCTAATGTTGGGGGAAAATGGAACTGTGCCTTCAAGAAACCTTGTATGTTTCCAACAGAGCAGGGCAGTTTGGGTGGTTCTTGATGATCTGCAGGTTCCAGGCACCTGTGAGCTAACAAATGGATGTCTAGGTGATGGCTTACCGGCCCCCCCTCCCACCCACCGGGGGGCTGCGGGAACGCTCCCCTCTTAACCTTCCAGCCGTCACAGCCATGCTATTCAACCTACTCATGCTGCTCACGCCTTCCTTCTACTCTTCTTTCTCTTCCTCACCTCCTTTCCTGATGCTTTGCAAAGATTGGGACAACTACCTCTGAAGTCTGGGATCAACATCATCTCTAACAACGTGAACCTTTTGCCCACCGCAGGACAGGGAGGGAGCAGAGGAGGCACTGGCATTTAAGTGCCTGCCATGTGCCAGGCACTGTAACATGTGCTATTTTGTTTTGTTTTCTTATTTAATCCTCACAATAACCTATTTTATAATTGAGGAGACTGAGACTCACAGAAGCTAAAGGAACTTGCCCTGAGTCTCAAAACCAGTAAATGACAGAACCCAGATTCAAGCCCTCATCTCTCTTTCATCCCAGATCCCATTCATGCTCTTTCCAGAATGCCTGCTGTCTTCTCACATATCCATTTGTGATCCTTCCCCACCACCAGAAATGCCTTCTGACATGCCTTCCGTGCCAAGTGGAATCCTTGGGATTTCTTTGCCCTGGGGACTCTTATAGGAAGTAAAAAGATAAAGTTGGGAGTTGTTGTTTACTCATATTAACGTTCCAGCACCTAACAAATGATGCCTTATGGTCACTCAGAAAGAGGTTTAAATAAACGAGTGAACAAGAGAACCCATAATACACTAGGAACACGTCTTCCTACCCAGCTTCTGATTGGAGAAGGCCGTGCAGACTGCTTTTTCCCTTTTGAACAATATAAGGCCGTGCTTGGAATACTTTCACGTGCTTTGCTAAAGGTCAGGCAGGATGGAATGACATTCTTTTCATAATCATACCAGCATCCAGCTTATTTTATTGTCTTACCTGCTACTTAGAGTGAAAGAGCCATATGAAGGTGGGAGTAGACTGACTGTGGATGCCTTGGAATATCTCAAGTCAGAAGTCCATTCATGCTTGCCTAATCACATATTTTAAGGGAAAGTAATTTTAAAGGAAGTCAAACTCATGTGATGCTACAGAAATCAGTATTCAGACCACCGTTTTTTGAGTGTTAATCAGTTGTCAAATAGTTGATGTAAAGAATCAGGGAATTCTTGGGAATGACCATGAGGTACATTAGTTCATCATCTGAAATGAATGATTCTAAATTCTTGGAAGGGTTTAGTTTCTAGTTTGCTGTAGTCGCAGATTACCCCCAGAAGAAGGGTCTTCAAAAACCAAACCAGGATGCAAGAAGCATGTGGTTTCTTGGTGTCAGAACATCTGGTAGGTGGTCCTCTGTTCTCAGGGAGCTGAAATGATGTTCTCCATGTCAAGAGCAGCCCATCAGGAAGTAAGTATACCTTGTTCTCTTCTCCTGGTAAAGCCATCCTAGTTGATTCGTCAGATCAAATTGTTAGTGCTAAAGCACTAAATGGAGATGATTTTGAAACTCGTACTCATTTGTATTAAAACAGTAGCCTTCTGTGTCTTTAAAAAACTGTTGCTAATGAATATTATAAAACTGTCCACAGGTTCCAATTAACCATAAATTTAAATTTGAATAACCATTAACAATATTTGAGTCTGCAACCCTCATAGTAGCATCTTTCAGGATAAACATCTGTAACTGATTTCAGTGGCAATACTTCACCAAGTAATAAGAGCACTATATTTTACCTTGTTTCAGTATAGTCCATTAATACTCATAAGAATAATATTTACTTTATTGATGCTACTTTAGAATCATAGCTATATTCTTTGATTCTTTCCAGTTGAAAAGCATAAATTCAGAGGTTTTGATTTGGGTCTTGTCTTTAATTTGTCATCTCATCATTAATTTGACTAAATATGTAATGTGAATGTCCATTTAGGATAGCTAAATTAGTGAATATAGTGATGCTATTAGAATATAGAGTAGCATTGTCCACATGGTCACTAGGTTTCTTTCTGTTCTCTTCTTTCATCCCTAGTGTCTCTCTCTCCGTTAGCGCAGATCATTTGGCTACAATGGGCATCAGATAAAGTTTGGGTGCCCAAGCAGAGAGGGAGAGTTGGATCCTTTCATGAGTAAGAAAACCCCACCTACCCCTTTCCTCTGTCATCATTTGTGAAACAGTAGTTTACTTTGAAATTTGAGCCTGTTGAGTTGACATTATGGGGTTTATTCCTTCTCAGGTTGGGTTTACTGGGTTTATGAGAAAACTAGAAACAACCAAGGATGACAATTTCCAAAGAGATGAAATGTCTTCCAAACATGTAGGATTAAGATACTCATGCTATCATGCTATAAATTTTGTTGTTCTTTAGGTAATTGTCTTTGAATTTTTTTCTTATGTGTCATTTCTACTTACAAATGCTAGTATCTATGGAATACAGTAATACTGCACTAATTCATGTGAATGGAAGCAGGGGCTGAAGATTAGTCTAGATTGTAGGACATTCTTTTTTTTTTAATTGAGATATAGTTGATGTACAATAGCAGATACATTCTTTTAAAGAATGAGCGGCACCTATAACTGTGTGAACAACAGTGTTACTTGATAAAGCCACATACTTGTGGAGCTGGAAGGGACCTGGAGGTGATCTAGTCCACCCTCCACGATGTTACAAAGGAGAACTGGGGAGGGGGTGGTCAGAGAAGCTGTGTCTTACTCAAGGTCACAAAGCCAATTAAGTAACAGAGCTGTGTATACCCATTTAACATAACCAGACAAGTAGTGATTTACTGTTGGCATAGTGGTTTGTCACACGTTAAGTGGATCTTTGTGAAGTCCTTGGCATTTTTTTTTCTTTTAAAATATTTTCAATGAAATACTTGAGCATTGTTTTTGTTTGTTTGTTTTTGTTTTTTTGTGGTACGCGGGCCTCTCACTGTTGTGGCCTCTCCCGTTGCGGAGCACAGGCTCCGGACGTGCAGGATCAGCGGCCACGGCTCACGGGCCCAGCCGCTCCACGGCATGTGGGATCTTCCCGGACCGGGGCACAAACCCGTGTCCCCTGCATTGGCAGGCAGACTCTCAACAACTGCACCACCAGGGAAGCCCGAGCATTGTTTTTTAAAGCCAAATAATATTTTTAAAAATTATAATAAAAAGCAGCAGTCCCCTGCCACCCACATTCTGTCCGTCAGAGGCAACCACTTTCAACTCTTTCTTTTGATAATTTACCTTGTTTCCAAGTAATGTACTTATTGCCACTTCTTCATTTTTCTGTTTATCCATTGGCTTGCAAATACGGTAGTCTAGTCCATTTTTATGGTCCTGTACTCTGTGCAAAGCAAGAACTGCCTGTTGTTTTTAAAGTTTTCCTCGGCTCTCTATGTTGTCTCTGTTTCCTCAGTTTTTCCTCTCTGAATATTGGTCTGTTTTGGTTTTTGTCTCTCGAAGCCTTTCTTCAAAAATGTGACTATTTGGGGGCATCCACTATTGTTTAAGAAAGAACTAAAAAGGGATGAGAAGTTCTTGGAGGCAGAACTTACTGATGGTTTTGCTCTGTAGAGTGATGAGGTGAGAAGCTGGCTTTGTAATTATGTATCTTTTCTCTGAGGCTTATGCTTTTCTTTAGGGCTTGTGCTTTTTGCGATCTACTTAAGAAATCTTTGCCTAAACTAGGGTCATAAAGATTTTCTTTTTTTTCTATAAGTTTTATAGTGTTTTTTGGTTTTATGTTTAGGTATACGATCTATTTCGAGTTAATTTTTATGTACAGTGTGAGGCATTGAGTACAAGTTCATTTTTTGCATATAGATGTCCATTTGTTCTGGCACCATTTTTTGAGAATACTGTCCTTTCCCTATTCAATTACTGTACCTTGACTCCTTTGTCAGAAACTAGTTGGCCATATTTGTATGTGGTCTATTTCTAGATTCTGTTGTATTCCATTGATCTATATGTCTTTCCTTAGACCAGTTCCACATTGTCTTGATTTATACTAAAGCTTTATAGTGAGTCTTGAAATCATATAGTAGATCCTTCAACCATTTTCTTCTTTTTAAAAAATGCTTATTCTTTTTTTAAAAATTTATTTTTGGCTGCGTTGGGTCTTTGTTGCTGCGCACGGGCTTTCTCTAGTTGTGACGAGCGGGGGCTACTCTTTGTTGCGGTGCACAGTCTTCTCATTGCAGTGGCTTCTCTTGTTGCAAAGCACAGGCTCTAGGTGCGTGGGCTTCAGTAGTTGTGGCACATGGGCTAAGTAGTTGTGGCTCGTGGGCTCAGTAGTTTTGGTACATGGGCTTAGTTGCTCCACGGCATGTGGGATCTTCCCGGACCAGGGCTCGAACCCATGTCCCCTGCATTGGCAGGTGGATTCTTAACCACTGCGCCACCAGGGAAGGCAAAACAATGCATATTCTAAGTACTTCACTTTTCCACAAAAAGTTTAGAGTCAGTTTGTTGATTTGTACAAAAAGTTTGCTGGGACTTTGATGGAGATTGTGTTGAATCTATAATATCATTTTGGGGAGAATTAACTCTGTTGAGTCTTCCCACCCATGATCATGGTGTATCTTTTCATTTATTTAGGTTTTCTTTGATTTCTCATATCGGAGTATTGTATTTTCCATTATGCAAATTTTACATATGCTTTATTGAAGTTGCCCCTAAATATTTTACTTTTTGATGCTATTGTAAGTCATATATTTTAATAGTTCAATTTCCATTCGTTCATTGCTAATAGAAAGAAATACAGTTGATTTATCTATTTTGACCTTGTATCCTTGGATCTTACTAAATTCACTTATTAGGTCTAATAACTTTTTGTAGACTGTTTGGTATTTTCTGTTTAGACAATCATATCTGTTAAAAAAGGCAATCGTATTTATCTCTGTCCAGTGGACCTTATGAATTGCATTTCTTTCTCTTGCCTTATTGCACTGGCAAGGGCCTCTAGTACAGTGTTGAATAAAAGTGGCAAGAGCCAACATCTGTGTCTTGTTCCTGATCTTAGGGCAAAAGCATTCAGCATTAAGTATGATACTAGCTGTAACGACTCAGTTCTTTTAGAAATTGATTTTCTGATTTGCAGCTTGGGGGATATAAGCCTGACTGCTGGTGCTCTGGGTACTGATTGGTGCAAGGAAGCTGGAGACCTCACTTCTCAGTATGCGGAGGATGCTACTTCCCCAGTTAGAAAGTTCTTATTGCCCTGCTTGATCCCACTCTCCACTGCTGGACTTGGTGCCTCTCTGAGGGGATCAGTTTCTCCAGAGATTAAACCTCCTGTCCAGCTCCTATTGGCCTCGGGGGAATGCTGGTCCCCTGGCTTCACAGGGATGGGGGTGAGGATCCTAGGACAGCCTTTCCCCCTGTTGGCGTAGCACAGTCCTTATCATCTGCTTCCAGGGGTCTGGTGCCTGTTATTTGCTGAGACTTTGCAGGGCTCTATCGGGTGCACCAGCTTTTTATACAGCACTTAGATTTCTGTTCCCCCTGTATGCAACACTCTTTGGCACTCTTCTCCTTACTTGTCCTCTCCAGAGAGAGTGTCTCCAAGGTGAGCTGACATCCCATCCTCTCCTGCTGCCTCTCCTGTTCTCTGTGCCTTTGTAAGGATATTTCTGTCTCTCTACAGATAAATACCTGCGTTCAATTGGTCGTGTTTAACTTCCTGGAAATTTTTTTAAAGCAGTTTATTTTCTAAAGTAGTTGGGCTTTTGGTATGGGGAGGAGTCGTTTTGGTTTGATATATTACTGGCATGATTAGTAAATCCTTTCATCGGAGCCAAAAGTAAATTTTATTTGCAAAATTAAATTTCATCCTAGCCTCTGAAAATTTCAGATGTTCTGAATTCAGCTTCAATTAGTTGTATGTTCAGTATAGGTTCGTAAATTTAGGAATTTGTATTAATGTCTTTCATGTTTGTTATTGATTAGTCTTTTCTATGTTGAATTAAAGTGAGTTAGCAATAAGGGATTGTTTAACCAGGTTCAAACCACATTCTTGTAAAAAGTTTTTCTAATTGAATGCCATGGTTTCTTTGTAACCCAGAACCAAGTTTTCTCTCCTTTAGGCTAATTTATAAATAAACTGAGTAGTCACATATGCAACACATTTGTATATTCTCTCCACCCCCCACCATTCATTCCACAGGAGATGTCCTTTATTCCTGGGTACTGTCATACAGACATGCCGTACTTAATGTTGATTTTGCTTTTCAAACTCAACTTCTTTATTAGAAATAAGAATCACAGTTGATCAGAGATCTCTGAGGAATTGCCTTCTGAATTGGGCCTAGGCTATCTGACATCCTCCCCTCATCCATCCAGACCGTGCCCAAAAACACAGGAACAGTCATGCTCGTGGAATTTGAATTCAGCATGAGAGTTTGTGAAAACAATACAAATGCATTTTCTAGCTCCCACTTCCCCAGATTTTTCCAGTTCATTTTGCCCTGGGAAGATGGGGTGGGGAGCAAGGCTGTGAAGCGTTTCAAAGAGTATTCGGCTTGGAAGACACCCTCAGAAGTACCAGACCAGCCACACAACCTGGGGGAAGTCACTCATTCTGAGGATGAGGTTTCTTGCCTATAAAATGGAAGTGAAAACACATGTTCAGCTTCAAATGATTATAGACAAGTATTAAATGAGAGAATTTTGTAAACTGGGCAGCCCTTTAAAATGAAAGGTGGTTATTATTTTATCCAGCAGCATGAACTTCCCAGCCAACTAAAGGACTTATTCTGTCTTTAAGACTTACTTTAAAGCTACGGGACTAAAAACCGTGTGGTGCTGGCGTAAGGGAAGACAGATAGATGATGACACAGAATAGAGAGTCCAGTTTGTGGTCAGCTGATTTCCAATAGGGTTGCCATTCACCAGTTCCTCCCTGGCATCTCTGGGGACATTTATGTGTTATTCCAAATCATGAGAAATATCAGTTGAGAAATTAAGATAAAGGGGCAAAATCTGTGGGAATTAAACTTTAACCATCAGCATAGGCATTACTAGTTCAAAGGAATTCTCTGCCATAAAGTTGAAAGCAAGCATGGAATCAGTGTCAAAGGTTACAGTCAACATTTCTGAAATGAGGACAGGAGCAGGTAGGAGAGAAAGGGCCACAATCAGATCAGTCATTCTTGCTTGTCACTGTCGCCATGTTGTTAAGTGTGTGTTCGTGGCCTTGTCTGCTACTAACAGTGAATCATTCTTGTAAATAAGAATATATTAACGAGATTACATACAGCAGTACACTTTATAAAAAATCCTGCGAATCTTTTTCCAAGAAATAAGATTTGGAAGCAGTCCTTAAATTGGCAGTTTTGAAACATGTACTGTTAACCTTGCTAGGATATCCGAATGTTACGTTGTCTTAATAGAATCCAGTAGTGTTTCAGTGTTTGAATATTTGCTGTAGGCTACAGTTCTTGGTAAATACTTTTACAGACGAAATTCAGAGACAAAATGTAAATGTCATTGTGGAATACTCCAGTGTTAAAATCATTCAATCTAAAATCTGAATTAGGACAAGCAGTATAAATTTTAACAGCAAAATGAAAATCAAGGCAAGCAGACAAAATATTTTCATCTCTAAAAAAGGAAATGAGGGACTTCCTTGGTGGTCCAGTGGCTGGGGCTCCGCACTCCCAATGCAGGGGGCCTGGGTTCGATCCCTGGTCGGGGAGGTGGATCCCACATGCTGCAACTAAGGATCCCGCATGCAGCAACTGAAGATCCCACATGCCACAACTAGAAAAATTTTTTAATAAAAAAGGAAATGAAAAAAGAAAAGGAAATGAGCTAATATAAAGCAATATGTAGTTTAACAGCCAACTTGTATTTGCTTTGGAAACACTCGGAACAGTTTGATCAACATCAGCATAACATAAGAGAATCTTTTCTCCATCTGGAATATTGTCTTGTGACAAATATTAATGCTTGTGTGTTTTAAAATCTCATTTAAGAATAACTTTTAAATAATAAATATCTGTGACATCTTTCAATTTTTAACTGATATTTATTGGCCATCCATTTAGTGTTAATGTTTTATTCTTTTAATGTTTTCTGTTATCAAATGTCTGTATCAGGTAGAGATTATTTTTACATGTTTTTGAAATATATAATTTTGTCATAGTATATTGGTTCATAATAATAGTAACCCAGGGACTTCTCTGGTGGCGCAGTGGTTAAGAATCCGCCTGCCAATACAGGGGACAGGGGTTTGAGCCCTGGTCCGAGAAGATCCCACATGCCACGTAGCAACTAAGCCCTTGTGCCACAACTACTGAGGCTGCGCTCTAGAGCCCGCAAGCCACAACTGCTGAAGCCCGCATGCCTAGAGCCTGTGCTCCGCAACAGGAGAAGACACCTTAATGAGAAGCCTGCACACTGCAATGAAGAGTAGCCCCCACTCGCCACAACTAGATAAAGCCCACGCCCAGAAAAAAAAAAAAAGTAACCCATACATTTATTATTATATCTTACTTTACCAAGCTAACCCCTAAAATTTTTAAAATTTATTTATTTATTTATTTTTGGCTGCGTTGAGTCTTCGTTGCTGCGCGCGGGCTTTCTCTAGTTGCGGCGAGCGGGGGCTACTTTTCAGCGCGGTGCACGGGTTTCTCACTGCGGTGGCTTCTCTTGTTGCGGAGCACGGGCAGCAACATCCGATGGGAAATATAGGGTGTATGGGGGCTGATAAGCCCACCGCTGGGACAGTGGACCAGGTGGACTAGTGCATGTCATGGAATTCATTAAGGTGAGCAGATACTGTCTTTGCAACTCGACTGCCTTGTGGAAGATAAGGCTAGGAAAGCCGACAGGGACCCAGATGGCAGAGGGTCCTGGTTGCTGTGCCAAGCAGTTAAAATTCAGGTTGGTGGTAGAGAGCCGTGGAAGTCTTGCAGCTGGGAGTATCTGATCAAATCTCTGCTTTGGAAGAAGTTTGCTAACACTAGGAGGAATGGGTTTGAAGGGCAAGGGAGGCTGGGAAGAGTAGGACAGGGGGGACTAGCCAATTAGGATCCTGTTTTAAGAGTCAAGGGGCAAGATAGGAAGAGTGCCCGGCAGCAGCGTGAGCAAAGAGCTGGAATGGTGGCTGAGAGTAAAATGAGCAGGACTGGAGGGCGTTCGGAGGTGTGGCCCATGGGAGGTGCTCATCATGTTGGTAGAATACTGGTTAAATGAGGGAATGAGCTGACGGGCTCAGACACTGAAGAATGAAGAGGCACAGATGCCAACTCTGAGGGATCCTTTCCAGCCTGGCTGGCTGGAAAGGGACTCTGTTGTATCAGATGAGACATTCTGTTAATGGGTCAAGGCAGCCTCTTCCACGTATCACTAGGCTGGCGATATACTTATTAGTCATGTGTAAGCACACACAGACTTCAGTCCTAGATTGTGCCACAGCCAGCAGGCATCAGAAGATATTCCTTGAGGGAATTCCCTGGCTGCCCAGTGGTTAGCACTCTGCGCTTCCACTGCAGGGAGCATGGGTTCAATCCCTGGTCGGGGAACTAAGATCCCACGTGCCACGCAGTATGGCCAAAAACATTAAATTAGAAAAAAAAGAAGATAATCCTCAATGAAATTTACTTTTCCTTATTTGTTTAAGCATCATGCTTCCTCCAGTTTGTTTTGTTTTGTTTTGCTTTTAACTTGGAAATAATTTCAAACTCTATAAAAGTCACAAATATTACAAAGAACACCCATATATTCTTTATCCAGCAACCTTGATTGTTAACATTTTGCTGTTTTTTGCTTTGTGTGCACACGCTCTCTCTTCCACCCTTCCCCTTCCTCTCTCTGTATATACACACTCTGTGTTGCCTTCTCTCCCTTTTTCTCTCCGTACCGCAACCCCCAACACACTTGTTTTTTTCTGAACCACCTGAGAGGAAGTTAGATACATCATGGTCCTTAATAGTTTCTTGTATAACTGTAGTATAGTTATCAACCTCGGTAATTTAACATTGATATAATACTGTAATCTACTGTTTATATCCCAGTTTTATTATTTGATCCAATATTATCTTTATGGCTTTTCCCTCTAGTATAAGATCCAGTCTGTCATAATGTGTTGCAGCTAGTTTTCAATGTCTCTTTGGTCTTTTTTTTTTTTTTTTTTTTTGCGGTATGCGGGCCACTATTGTGGCCTCTCCCGTTGCGGAGCACAGGACGCACAGGCTCAGCGGCCGTGGCTCACAGGCCTAGCCGCTCCGCGGCACGTGGGATCTTCCCAGACCGGGACACGAACCCGTGTCCCCTGCATTGGCAGGAGGACTCTCAACCACTGCGCCACCAGGGAAGCCCTCTTTGGTCTTTTTTATGACAACAACATTTTTGAAGGACACCAGCCCCTCACCCCACTTTTTTTCAGTAAGGTGTTTTTCCTTTGGGTTTGTCTGATGTTTCTTCATGATTATGTTCAGGTTATACAATCCTGACTAGAATGTGCAAAAGTGATGCTATGTCCTTCTCAGGATATCAGTCTCAGGAGAGACACTTTAAGACCATGCAAATAGCCTACTCTTCATTAAAATATCTCCCCTGATTTAGCACCTCTTGATGATTTTTGCGTCAGTCATTCTTCACGTGATGGTTGCCAAAGGATGATTGCCAACTTCATCTCTCTCTCCACCTTTACCATTGCCTAGTCAGCATTCATCCAGAACTAAGAGCTCTCCCTCCTCTCTCTGTCTCTCTGTATTATGTATCGGTATAGATCCGTGGATTCCTGTTTTTTTATTAATGGTTTAGAATTTATTATTGCCCCTTAATTATTTTGGTGCTCAAATATTTAGCCAGTGGGAGCTCTTTCCACCTGGTTCCTACATCCCTGTGACATGTCCCATCATTTCTTGAGCAGTTCCTACTTTCTGGTATTGCAAGATATTCCGGGCTCATTTTGTGCCTCTTTTACCCCAGCCGAGCTCATTTTGTGCAACTTTTACCCCAGCCCTGGAATCAAGCACTTCTTCGAGGAGCCCTGTGTTTTTTCAGTGGGGTATGGTTTAGACATTAAAATCTGGACACTAGATGTGCTTATGGCCATTGGGTTTTTTGTTTTTTGTTTTTGTTTTTTAGGTCCTTTCAGTGGGCAGAGCTGGGAAATAGGGGCATGGATATACATAGATACTTCCCTACATATATGCGTACACATAAACGTGCACACATACACACATACTTATTTTAGAAATCCCAAGCCCGGACCTGTATCTCCAGTTCCATTACATCCCCATAGCGTTCTCCCTTGTCTTCCCCCATATCTGTCTTCCAACTACATGAATACATTTACTAATTTGCTGAGCATTATCATGTATCCAAATATTTTCAGAATTGCTTCACTCGTTCAACTACAGAAGCAAACCTACTAAATAGTTCAGGAATTTTTTTTTGGTATTCCCCCCGACATTTCACCCAAGACTGGAATAAATTGCTCTTTTGCACTTTGCTTTTTTCACTGGAAATAATTTCATATCTGTTCTTTGAGATCTTCATTCTTTCTTGTAACTGCTTAGTTACATTGACTGTACATAGCATAGTTTATTCAACCAATTTCCTCTGCTTAGACATTTAGGAACTTGGCAATAATATATCATAACAACAAATAAAGCTGCAATGAGTAATCTGGTACATAAGTATTTTTGCATTGTTGGAGGTGCATCTTCTGAATTCCTAGAAGTGGGATTGCTGGCTCAAAGAGTAAATGGATATAAAGTTTTGTTAAATAGTGCCCCATTCCCTTCTGTAAGAGTGAGTTGTACCATTTTTCATTGTCACCAGCAATGTATGAGTGCCTATTTCCCCACTCTCAACAATAGAATATTTCATCAATCTTTTGGATATTTTTGCCAATCTAGTGGGTGAGAAATGATATTTCAGTGTCATTTTATTTTGCATCATGAATGGAGTTGAACATCTTTTCATGTGTTTAAGGTGTGTGTGTGTGTGTGTGTGTGTGTGTGTGTGTGTGTGTGTGTGTGTGTGTGGTGAGCTATTTATTCATAGCTTTGCCCATTTTCCTGTAGGATTTTGGGGGTTTTTTCTTCAGTTTTGAGTGTTACTTGTGTATTAGGGACATTAGCCCTTTATCTGTGATATATGTTACAAATATTTTCTCCTGGTTTGTCATTTGTCTTTTGACTTTGCTCATGTTATTGATAGCCATGCAATGGATTTTTATGTGATCAAATTTATAAATTTTCTTATAAATTTGGATTGTGAGTTATAGTAAAGCCTTTTTCGACACCCAGGTTTTAGAGGAATTCATCCATGTTTTCTTTCAGTATTTGTATAGTTTCATTTTTCACATTTAGATATCCAATCCATTTTGGTGTTTTTTTCTTTTTTACGGGTGAAGAATGGGCCTAACTTATCTTTTTCCTGTTGTCCCACCACCATTTTTTTGGAAGTTCATCTCTGCCCCGGTAATTTGAGATACCACCTTTATCATCCGCTAGATTCCTATGTGCAGTTGGGGCTATTTCAGGACTTTGTATTTCTTGAAGTTCTTTGAATGCTGATGGTTCCAGCTGAGTTTTCATTAAACATTTACATCTCAGAGGCTGCTAGGTTCCAGGGTTTACAGCACAGAGGAATATTTAGGCCTCTTACCCTTTCACAGTGGAAAGGTGTGTCCTTACTACTTTCTTACTTAATACTTTCTGAATTTTCCAAATTTTCTGAAACCAGCCGAAAATTGTTTTAGTCTTTAAGAAAATTTTAAAGGTATTATCAGTTTTTAAACAGTAAACTTTAGCATGAATTTCTAATAACTCTCCCCCCAAAATACTACCTTTGGTATTCTCCTTTTCTTCATATCCCCTCAATAAAAGATGTTTCCAAAAGCTGCATATAACACAGGTGAAGAGATGACAGAGGGAGGCTGGCCAGCCAGGCTTAACAGGCCATCTGCTCTGAGCTCTCTCTGTTCTGCTTCCTATGGCTTCTGAGCACCACCACCTTCTTCACATGAGTGAGGAAGTGTAAGGAACAGGGAAGATGTAAGAACAGGGAAGAGTAACATTGCAGAACTTGAATCATCGGGTAGCCCGAGTTTTTTGTTTTTGTTCTTGTTTTTTAATTTGGCTGTGCCGGGTCTTAGTTGCGGCAGGCAGGCTCCTTAGCTGTGGCATGCGAACCCTTAGTTGCGGCATGCGTGTGGGATCTAGTTCCCTGACCAGGGATCGAACCCGGCCACCAGCATTGGGAGCGCAGAGTCTTAACTACTGGACCACCAGGGAAGTCCCCCAAGTTTTTGATATGTAACATTTTAAAGCGTTCACTTCGGGACTTCGCTGGTGGCACAGTGGTTAAGAATCCGCCTGCCAATGCAGGGGACACGTGTTTGAGCCCTGGTCCAGGAAGATCCCACATGCCATGGAGCAACTAAGCCCGTGCACCACAGCTACTGAGCCTGCACTCTAGGGCCCGCAATCCACAACTACTGAGCCCACGTACCACACCTACTGAAGCCCGCATGCCTAGAGCCCGTGCTCCACAAGAGAAGCCACCGCAATGAGAAGCCTGCGCACCGCAGCGAAGAGTAGCCCCCACTCGCCACAACTAGAGAAAAGCCCACTCACAGCAACCGAGACCCAACGCAGCCAAAAATAAAGTAAATAAATAAATATATTTAAAAATAAAGCGTTCACTTCCTAGGGAAGGCTGACACAGGGGCTTGCTCATGTTCTCTCTCTCCCTCTCTGCACCCCGCTCTGTGCCTGAATGGCCTCCCTTAGGGGGAATGACTAGATTCTTTATGCTTTTCATAACGTGGGGGCTATAAAAAAATCAACCTGTTTGTAAGACTCATTTAGAGGAGACAGGACTCACACTGGCCCTGTGGTTTCTGTTATTATCAAGTTCTGATTCAGGGAACATATTTTCTTAAGGAAAATCAGGACATGTAATCTGATCTAATTCAACATGTCAAATCCTATAAAGCTTTTAAAATGAAGCCAGGTTTAATTATAATCTTGACAAGTCACGTTTTTGGAATGGAAGAGAATTATATGAAGGTGGGGTATACCTTTTAAGTGTATTCAAATGCACGAGCGGTGTGACAGCCGTGACAGCCGGCAGACTCGAGAATTCTCCTGCTCTACTGTGTATCCATCAGGCAGCATTCAAGTAACAATGCTATCTTGTCATTTAATGTAATCCAGACTGTTATTTTGTTATGGTCGCTCTACTCTTCTACTCTTCTGTTAGGGTAACTCTATCAAAATAAAGACCAGGAATTTTCTTTAAATTTTTTTTCTTTTAAACACTATGAACAGCTTAGATTTGTGTATATCCGTGCACAAGTCTGGTGTAGAAGTTTCTTCTGAATAAGCTTGTTGTGGGTAAACTTTTAGACTTCAGTTCACAGTAAGGTCTTTAACTTGCACCTCCAGGCAGCAGCTACCCATGTTGTTTGATTGCTAGTTAAGTGTTAATAGAATTAAGAGTGTTAAAATATTTTTATAGGTTTAGTCTTCCAGTTACTCTCAACACCTTTCATGTTGTTCCACTTGTATTTCAGTCTCACAGCCACCAGCACAGTAGGAAAGAGAAATCTGAGTCCCAGTCAAGCAGAAGGTGGCCTGGAGGCCAGAGTATCGGGGGAGATTTCTGACACTGAGCTTGAGCAGACAGATCCCTGTGCAGAATCCCTCTCAGAGGGAAGGAAAAAGGCCAAGAAATTAAAAAGGATGAAGAAGGACCTTTCTCCGACAGGTGTGTATTGAATCTCACTAAGGTTCTAGAGCTGTGTCTTCTTTAATGCTCTAGAAACTCTTATTTTGGGGGAGAGATTCTAGCAGGGCTTCAGTTGATAACAAAGCCCATGTAGGCTAAAACGGGACCAGATGTTTTTCAGATCATTTTAATTTAATTTGAGGAATCTCCGAAAAGCCCTGGCACTTGATAGAGTGAGGCTTGGTGGGGGCCTCCTTGTTAAAGATGGTTAGTCTGTTTTGGTAACCTTCTCTCTGTCCTCCATGGTTTAGAGGTTTTGCTGATGTATGTAAAGTCACCTCAGTATTTTAAATGTATATGTGAATTTACACAGAGGCCTACTCCTACATGTGTTATTTTCAGTAGCAGTTTTCACTGTTCCCAGCAAAACCCCAGGCCGCCTGAATTTCTCTCATAAGCAGAATTATGTAAGGAGTAAAAGAAACAGGAAATGAACACATGTTGTATGCCTACTGTGTGCTAGACACTGGAGCCTTCTCTTTCCTGATTGAATTTCATTCTCACAACAGCCCTGACATAGGGACTCATCCTTGTTTTAGTGATGCAGAAGTCTGGACTCAGAGAGGCAAAGAAACATGCAGGTCCAGGTAGCTAGTAAGAGCAGAATGAGAAGGTGTGCCAAGTCCCGTATCCCCTCTGTCCCCCAGACATGCTGTGGAGGCCCCATGAGCTAACCCAGCCCTTGGTGCACAGACCCTCTGCAGGACCCGAGTGCCAGGCAAGGAAGGGGCTTGCTGGGAAGCCAGCATCTGTGAAAGGCCCTGCTCAGGAGATCGGGCCAGAACCTGGTCAGCTAGCAGTCATGGTGACAGAAATTACAGCCACTGCTGACCAAGTGCTTGCTGATGACCCTGAACTGCACTTCATGCTTTTATTTTTTTTATCTTTTGGGTTTTTTTAAAATGAATTTATTTATTTATTATACAGCAGATTCTTATTAGTTATCTATTTTATATATATTAGTGTATATATTTCAATCCCAATCTCCCAATTCATCACACCACCACCACCACCACCCCACCACGCCACCCTGCTTTCCCCCCTTGGTGTCCATACATTTGTTCTCTACATCTGTGTCTCTATTTATGCCTTGCAAACCAGTTCGTCTGTACCATTTTTCTAGATTCCACAAATGTGCGTTAATATACGATATTTGTTTTTCTCTTTCTGACTTAACTTCACTCTGTATGACAGTCTCTAGGCCCATCCATGTCTCTACAAATGACCCAGTTTTGTTCCTTTTTATGGCTGAATAATATTCCATTATGTATATGTACCACATCTTTTTTATCCATTCATCTGTCAATGGGCATTTAGGTTGCTTCCATGACTTGGCTACCGTACATAGTGCTGCAGTAAAAACTGGGGCACATGTGTCTTTTTGAATTATGGTTTTCTCAGGGTATATGTCCGGTAGTGGGATTGCTGTGTCATATGGTAATTCTACTTTTAGTTTTTTAAGGAACCTCCGTACTGTTCTCCTTAGTGGCTGTATCTATTTACATTCCCACCAACAGTGCAAGAGGGTTCCCTTTTCTCCACACCCTCTCCAGCTTTTGTTGTTTGTAGATTTTCTGATGATGCCCATTCTAACCGGCATGAGGTGATACCTCATTGTAGTTTTGATTTGCATTTCTCTAATAATTAGTGATTTTGAGCAGATTTTCATGTGCCTCTTGGCCATCTGTATATCTTTTTTAGAGAAATGTCTATTTAGGTCTTCTGCCCACTTTTTGATTGGGCTGTTTGTTTTTTTAATATTGAGCTCCATGAGCTGTTTATATATTTTGGAGACTAATCCTTTGTCCATTGATTCGTTTGCAAATATTTTCTCCCATTCTGAGGGTTGTCTTTTCATCTTGTTTGTAGTTTCCTTTGCCGTGCAAAAGCTTTTAAGTTCCATTAGGACCCATTTGTTTATTTTTGTTTATTTCCATTATTCTAGGAGGTAGGTCAAAAAAGATCTTGCTGTGATTTATGTCAAAGTATGTTCTTCCCATGTTTTCCTCTAAGAGTTTTATATTGTCCAGTCTTACATTTAGGTTTTTAATCCATTTTGAGTTTATTTTTGTGTATGGTGTTAGGGAGTGTTCTAATTTCATTCTTTTACATGTCGTTGTCCAGTTTTCCCAGCACCACTTATTGAAGAGACTGTCTTTTCTCCATTGTATATCCTTGCCTCCTTTGTCATAGATTAGTTGACCATAGGTGCATGGGTTTATCTCAGGGCTTTCTATCTTGTTCCATTGATCTATATTTCTGTTTTT
>NC_041227.1:57865444-57866781 GCF_002837175.3 Physeter macrocephalus | reverse complement strand
CATCATTAGTGTATAGGAATGCAAGAGATTTCTGTGCATTAATTTTGTATCTTGCTACTTTACCAGATTCATTGATTAGATCTAGTAGTTTTCTGGTGGAATCTTTAGGATTCTCTATGTATAGTATCATGTCATCTGCAAACAGTGGGAGTGTTTCCTTAATTTCTCTTTCTGATCTTTCATTGTTAGTGTATAGGTTAGTGTATAGTGTATAGATTTCTGTGCATTAATTTTGTATCCTGCAACTTTACCAGATTCATTGATTAGCTCTAGTAGTTTTCTGGTAGTATTTTTAGGATTATCTATGTATAGTATCATGTCATCTGCAAACAGAGACAGTTTTACTTCATCTTTTCCAATTTGTATTCCTTTTATTTCTTTTTCTTCTCTGATTGCCATGGCTAGGACTTCCAAAACTATGTTGAATAGTAGTGGCGAGAGTGGACATCCTTGTCTTGTTTCTGATCTTAGAGGCAATGCTTTCAGTTTTTCACCATTGGGAATGATGTTTGCTGTGTGTTTGTCATATATGGCTTTTATTGTGTTCAGGTAGGTTCTCTCTATCCCCACTTTGTGGAGAGTTTTTTTTGTCATAAATGGGTGTTGAATTTTGTCAAAAGCTTTTTCTGCCTCTATTGAGATGATCATATGGTTTTTATTCTTCAATTTGTTAATATGATGTGTCACATTGATTGATTTGCGTATATTGAAGAATCCTTGCATCCCTAGGAAAAATCCCACTTGATCATGGTGTATGATCCTTTTAATGTGTTGTTGGATTCTGTTTGCTAGTATTTTGTTGAGGATTTTTGCATCTATATTCATCAGTGATATTGGTCTGTAATTTTCTTTTTTTATAGTATCTTTGTCTGGTTTTGGTATCAGGGTGATGGTGGCCTCAAAAGAATGAGTTTGGGACTGTTCCTTCCTCTGCAATTTTTGGAAAAGTTTGAGAAGGATGGGTGTTAGCTCTTCTCTAAATGTTTGATAGAATTCACCTGTGAAGCCATCTGGTCCTGGACCTTTGTTTGTTGGAAGATTTTTAATCACAGTTTCAATTTCATTACTTGTGATTGGTCTGTTCATATTTTCTATTTCTTCCTTGTTCACTCTTGAAAGGTTATACCTTCCTAAGAATTTGTCCATTTCTTCCAGGTTGTCCATTTTGTTAGCATAGGGCTGCTTGTAGTAGTCTCTTACAGTGCTTTGTATTTCTGCGGAGTCTGTTGTAACTTCTCCTTTTTCATTTCTAATTTTATTGATTTGAGTCCTCTCTCTTTTTCTTGATGAGTCTGGCTAAAGGTTTATCAATTTTGTTTATCTTCTCAAAGAACCAG
>NC_041227.1:57853589-57865413 GCF_002837175.3 Physeter macrocephalus | reverse complement strand
GTTTCTTAAGGTAGGATTGTATTGCTATAAACTTCCCTCTTAAAACTGCTTTTGCTGCATCCCATAGGTTTTGGATCATCATGTTTTCATTGTCATTTGTCTCTAGGTATTTTTTGATTTCCTCTTTGATTTCTTCAGTGATATCTTGGTTATTTAGTAATGTATTGTTTAGCTTCCATGTGTTTATGTTTTTTACAGTTTTTTCCCTGTCATTTATTTCTAATCTCATAGCGTTGTGGTCGGAAAAGGTGCTTGATGTGATTTCAGTTTTCTTAAATTTATGAAGGCTTGATTTGTGACCCAAGATGTGATCTATCCTGGAGAATGTTCCATGTGCACTTGAGAAGAAAGTGTAATCTAACAAACTTACAAGCTTTTGTACAGCAAAGGAAACTATAAAGAAAATGAAAAGACAACCTCCAGAATGGGAGAAAATATTTGCAAATGATGCGTCCAACAAGGGCTTAATTTCCCAAATATACAAACAGCTCATGCAACTCAACAACAACAAAAAACAATACAATCAACATATGGGCAGAAGTCCTAAGTAGACGTTTCTCCAAAGAAGACATGCAGATGGCCAACAGGCACATGAAAAGATGCTCAATATCACTAATTATTAGAGAAATGCAAATCAAAACTACAATGAGGTATCACCTCACACTGGTCAGAATGGCCATCATTAAAAATCTACAAGTAACAAATGCTGAAGAGGGTGTGGAGAAAAGGGAACCCTCCTACACTGTTGGTGGGAATGTAAATTGGTACAGCTACTACGGAAAACCATATGGAGGTTCCTTAAAAAACTAAAGATAGAGTTGCCATATGATCCAACAATCCCTCTCCTGGGCATATATCTGGAGAAAACTCTAATTCGAAAAGATACGTGCACCCCAGTGTTCATAGCAGCACTGTTTACAATAGCCAAGACATGGAAGCAACCTAAATGTCCATCAACAGATGAATGGAAAGAAGATGTGGTACATGTATACAATGGAATACTACTAAGTCACAAAAAAGAATGAAATAATGCCAGTTGCACAACATGGATGGACCTAGAGATTATCATACTAAGTGAAGTAAGTCAGAAAGAGAAAGACAAATACCATGTGATATCACTTACATGTGGAATCTAAAATATGATACAAATGAACTTATTTGCAAAACAGAAACAGACTCACAGACATAGAAAAAAAATTTATGGTTACCAAAGGGGAAAGGGGGTGGAGGAGGGATAAATTAGGAGTTTGGGATTATCAGGTACAAACTACTATATGTAAAATAGGTAAACAAGGTCATATTGTATATCACAGGGAACTATATTCAATATCCTGTAATAAACCATAATGGAAAAGAATGTGAAAAAGAATATATATATAAATGAATCACTTTGCTGCACACCAGAAATTAACACAACACTGTAAATCAGCTATACTTCGATTAAAAAAAATTAATGAAAGAAAGAAAGAAAAGAAAAGAAAAGGAGTGAGGAAACAGCTGAGGCCTGAAGGTTATGTGGCTTGCCCAAGATCACAGAGCCCTTAAGTCAGGCCTGCAAGAAAGTGGGTACCTTTAAGCACAGTTACGTGATGAGGGGGATGCCTGCAAGCCAAAATTACGCCTCTCCTGTATCTCGCTTCCTGATAGTCACCCCTGTTAGTGGAACCAACAGTCAAATCAAAGGATGGAAGTGGAAGCCTGGAACTTGATTCACACCCAAGCCAAGAATCTGTTGTGTTTCAGTTAATTCCTCTTTTTACATGTGGCTCGATCTGCCTGCAGGGCGTTTTCTGAATCTCATTGATATGAATGAAATCAAAGAAGCAGCAAAAATGTCACAGATGCCTTTTACACATTATGCTAAAGCTTAACTTTAACTGAAAACTTAAACTCTTGTTTGAAGTCTGGGTTGTGTATTTTAGCTGTCTCTTGAATCTGTGAGTCTCCCTTCCTTTCCCTCATTTAAGTATTAGAGAAGTTTTTAATCTGTAACATACTTAGTCTTCATCTTTGATAACCTGTTACCACTGCCACATTGTACCTGCTTCACAAATCTTAAATATTAAATGTTAGCATGACTTTCAGAGCTCACCCCAAGCATGTTGGGGGCGAGGCGCTTTTCCCCTCTTGTATAGCTTTCTTTCATATCATTCTCTTTAATTTTTTCACTTATCTATTACTTCTTAGGGACAGGATTTTAGGTTTTTTCCCTTCTATCTCAGCACAATCTCAAAGGTATTAAAATACCTAATAATAGATTGCATCAGTAGATTAGCTCCTTTTATAACTTTCATCATTTTAAGTGAAAACTTTCTATGAGTTATTTGGGGTTTGTAATTTATAATACCATCATTAAAATAGTTTTTTTTCTTTCCTCCCATTGACAGTAAAGCTGTCACTGCCACAAGATTTGAGCTAAAAAAAAAAAAAAGATAGATTTTTGTACTTCTTTGTCAGTCCAGCTAAAAAAGAAAGAGAAGCATCTTGACAACTTTTAATTGAATCAGAGAACTTGAGATCATTGAGTTTTCTTCTGGAGCACCATTCACTAAGACCATCTGACACAAGGCTGGAAGTTTCCTGGATCCTCTTTAGCTGGTTTTTTTTAAGCATGTAGTCCTAATAGTATCAGCAGGATGTAGGTCGAGATATCGGGTGCTGGACCTGGTAAGTCATCTGATTTTGATTGCTCATTTACTTTAAGGAGGTCCTAAAATGAGCAACAGTGCAAAGTTCAGACTCTAAAGGGTCTGTATGAACCTCCCAAAGGTTCAGAGTGTCCCAGGAGCAGAGAGGGCCTGGACTGATGTCGGCAGGAACTGGATTAGAGTGTCTGGTACAGTGTGGCTCCGTCTGTCCTGGACAGATGGGTTCTAAGGCATCTAGCCTGAGCATTCCTACTGGGGACAGTATCTTGACAGGTGCTCAGATGATTCACTAGGGTGTGTTGGGTGCCCAGTGCACTGCTAGTGAAGGCATGAGAAACATAAAAGACAGCATTCCACCTGTAGGAAATGTTCTGTTTTCCAAGGGGAAAGTAGCAAAAAGTAGGGCCATAGAATATCATGTACCGTAGCAATCCCGGGACACTGATGCTTGATAAATCCCACACAAAACCGTGTCATTTTTCTTAGTTATAAAATTTAATATCAAAGATACACTAAGAGTTAAGTACTGGACACCTTCCCAGATAACAAAATGACTTAAGTTATAGAAGAAATGACCATTTATTGAGTTGATATTATATACCCGACATTGTGCTAGGAATGTCCTTTATGGTCTAGTCGTTATAAAAACCGAGTAAGGTGTAGATATCATTCTATCTAATTTATAGAGAGGAAACCAAGGCTCACAGAATCACAAATATGCAAAGTCAAATACAGTTGTTATTGGGGGTGGTGGGGAGGGCTGTCTGATCCAGAGCAAAGGCCCTGTACCACTCTGCAAAATGTGAAGTTTATCCAAACTTTAGAGGAAACAAAGGATTCTTTGCAAAGGTGAATATTTCTGGCATCTGTTCTAGATCAGAAACAACTGCCAACCTGGATTTTCTTGTGATGAAGTCATGCAGTAAAAGTCCGAGACACTATTCTCTTTTGGAGCTTTCTATGTACGTGTTATGTACTTAGTAAATATTTCTCGTAACTGTAGTTGTTTCTGTCCTATTTTCAGGAAGCAAATGTATAATATAAATCCCCTCCCTTTATATTTATTGCAGTTAGTGTAGATTGGTAATGCTGTCTGCTCTCCACTGGGGCATTCAAGGTATATTCTTCATTGGTACATAAAGGAAACAGCTGTGTGTGCCGTTTAAGCTGGAGTAAATGTCTAAGAAATGTTCCTCAGGCAGTAATGGATGGGTGTCCACAGCACACTTGCTCTTGCTAAGTAAGTGAATTGTGTTCCAGTGACCTGATGCTGACCGGACTGGCCAGTCTCAAAATAAAGATGGACTGTCCACTAGCCAGAAGTTCCGGCAGCGCCTGTTAGATAGTGTTCACGGAACAGGGCCGAGCTGTGGACTGTTCTGGTGACTTTTTGTCACGTGATAGAGTTGTTCCAAGTTTCCTTTCCACTTTACATTTAAAATCCAACACAGGGCTTCCCTGGTGGCACAGTGGTTAAGAATCCATCTGCCAATGCAGGGGACACGGGTTTGAGCCCTGGTCTGGGAAGATCCCACAGGCAGTGGAGTAACTAAGCCCATGTGCCACAACTGCTGAGCACACGCTCTAGAGCCTGCAAGCCACAACTACTGAGCCCGCGTGCCACAACTAATGAAGCCCACGCGCCTGGAGCCCGTGCTCAACAAGAGAAGCCACCACAATGAGAAGCCTGCGCACCGCAATGAAGAGTAGCTTCCGCTCGCCGCAACGAGAGAAAAGCCTGTGTGCAGCAACGAAGACCCAACGCAGCCAAAAATAAAATAAATAAAATAAAATAAATAAATTTATTTTAAAAAAGAAAAACCCAACACATTAGAGCTTTACATGGTTGCCAAGAACCACAGGTTTTATTGTAGTCTTGACTAATCTGCTGAACCTTTCCAGCTTAAACCCCTAGGGTTACAGTACAAAAGCAGGGAGTCTACCTAGAACAGCGGTCTCCTTGTGCTGTTGGAGGTCTCCTGAAGTCAGGAACACGATCTGCAGTTGGTGCTATCGGTCACCTGAGCGGCCAGGCTAGGGATGTCCAGCGTCCTCCCAAAGAACTTTTTTTTTTCTTTTTTTTTTTTTTTTTTGTGGTACACGGGCCTCTCACTGTTGTGGCCTCTCCCGTTGCGGAGCACAGGCTCCGGACGCGCAGGCTTAGCGGCCATGGCTCACGGGCCCAGCCGCTCCGGCCGCTCCGTGGCATGTGGGATCTTCCCAGACCGGGGCACGAACCCGTGTCCCCTGCATCGGCAGGCAGATTCTCAACCACTGCGCCACCAGGGAAGCCCCCCCAAAGAACTTTTTAATTCCTCAATTAAAAGGCAGATTTCAGCCTAACCGAGGAGTGCGCTGCCCTGTGGGGCGGCACACTCCCTGCGCCTCCCTCTTCCTCCAGGCAGACCTCGGGGGCTCCCCACACACCATCCAGGGGAGCCCTGCTTTCTTGGTGTGGATACCACCCCACGACCAGGCCCTTTGGAGCATTTCCTACTTAAAAACTCCTGTAAGGCACCCCAAAGGATCTTGCCCTATACAGAGTTCCACTCTGTAGGAAATGATACGACGGCAGATTTCCAGTGTGCTGTGTAGTTTTTCAGATTCACGTGAGGGAAGAGCTGTCTTAGCTCTCAGAGTTTCTCCCTTTCAACTCTAGTTAGGTGAAAGGTAAATCAGCAGAAACAATCACTCTTTGTGTTTACCACTTTTTAGTTTCTTTTGTTGTTTCTGTTAATAAAAATAATGTGCTCACTATGAAAATCAGTAAAATGAAGGAAGCTAGAAAGAACATTAAACCCTACAGTTACTTGATACTCTGTTAACAAGTATTTCACTCTGCCTATCTTTTTTTTTTTTTTTTGCGGTATGTGGGCTTCTCACTGTTGTGGCCTCTCCCGTTGCGGAGCACAGGCTCCGGACGCGCCGGCCCAGCGGCCATGGCTCACGGGCCTAGCCGCTCCGCGGCGTGTGGGATCTTCCCAGACTGGGGCACGAACCCGTGTCCCCTGCATCGGCAGGCGGATTCTCAACCACTGCGCCACCAGGGAAGCCCTGCCTATCATATTTATACATAGTTGGCATCATACTCTATATGTCGTTTAGTATCTTGTTTTCCCCCCATTAAAAAAAAAAAAAAAACTCTTGGTCAAATAATTTTAATTATCGGCATAATATTTCATATTAAAATTTGTTGGATTTTTTAAAACAACATTCCTCATACCTTTTGCAGGGTCAGCTTTATTAAGATACAATTTACATACAATATAAGTCATTACTTTTAGGTGTACAAGTTGATGAATTTTGACAAATGTGTACAGTCATATAACCATCCCTGTGCTCAAGAAATAGAACAGTTATTCCAGAAGATTCCCTCATGCCCCTTTGCAATCAGCCCGTTTGCAATCAGCCCCTTCCCATCCATAGATCCCAGCAGCCACTGATCTGCTTTCTATCATTGTAATTTTGCCTTTTTCAGAAGGTCATTTATTTATTTATTTATTTATTTATTTTTTGTGGTATGCGGGCCTCCCTCTGTTGTGGCCTCTCCCGTTGCGGAGCACAGGCTCCGGACGCGCAGGCCCAGCGGCCATGGCTCACGGGCCCAGCCGCTCTGCGGCATGTGGGATCCTCCCAGACCGGGGCGCGAACCTGGTTCCCCTGCATCGGCAGGCGGACGCGCAACCACTGCGCCACCAGGGAAGCCCCCAGAAAGTCACTTAAATGGAATCATTCAATAAGTAACCCCTTGAGTCTTGCACTTAGCATAACACATTTGACGTTTGTCTGTGTTCTTGCCCATGTCACTGGCTCATTCCTTCTTTCTGCTGAGTAGCAGCCCATTTTATGGACATATCACTGTTTATTTATCCATTTTGCCTGTTGAAATTTAGGTTGTTAGCAACTAAGAATCTAGCAGATATAAACATTTGCGTATAAGTTTTTGTGCAAACTAAGTGTTCATTTCTTTGGGAAAATACCTAAGGCTGGAATTACTGGTAATTCCAGTAATTAATCATGGTAAGTGTATGTTTAATTTTATAAGAACCTGACACACTGTCTTCCAAAGTGGCTGCAGCATTTTGCATTCCCACCAGCCGGGCATGAGGGCTCAGTGGCTCTGTACCTTCACCAGTGTTGGTATTGTCCTTTTTGGCATTCTGGTGGTGAGTACTGGTATCTCATTATGGCTTTGGTTTGAATTTGAATTTCCCTAATGACTGATGATGTTAAGTATCTTTTTATGTGATTATTTGTCCATTTAAATCTCTTTAATGAAATGTTTGTTCAAATCTTTTGCTCATTTTTTCATTGGTTTGTTTGTTTTCTCCTTATTCAATTTTAAGAGTTCTTGTGTATTCTAACATATTCAGGATACAAGTCCTTTTGTGTGTTTTACAGACTCTTCCAGACTGTGCTTTTCTTTTCATTCTCTTAACAGTATCTTTCAATAGTAGAAGTTTTAAATTTTAACAAAATCCAATTTATCAATTTTTTCCCTTGGATTATGCTTTGTTGTCATATCTAAGAAATCTTTGCCTTACTCGATTGCAGAGATCTTCTCTTGTGTTTTCTTCTAGAAGTTTTCCAGTTTTAGGTTTTACATTTAGACATGCAATCCATTTAGAGTTAATCTTTGTATGTGATGCAAGGTATGGTCCATCATAGCAGGAGGCAGATGTCCTGAAGTATCTGTTTAAAAAGAAAAATTGTTCCTGAATAATTCTTTGCACTCTAGTGCAAAGCTCTTTATCCATTAGCTTTGAGACGGATCCTTCGACGGTCTACAGCTCTCCCTTTCTGGAAGGTGCTAGAACAAACACCAGCAGTGACCTCCAGCTCCCCTCTGGTCTGGATCTCCTTTAGATGGTTCGTAAAGTTCTGTTTCCTCTGTACACATCATACTTGCTCAGCAGCTGCGCATTTTAGGCAGCTCTCTGACTGCAAGGCTGTTGGCTTCCTGGGCAGCCACCACGTTCAGCGTTGGGCCACCTGATCCCTAAGGAAAGGGGCCTAACGTGCATTAAAAACTTGCTCTGTGCCAGGAACCTGGCTGAATCTCAGAAGTCCTGGGTGGCCTAAAGTAGCATCGAGTCCATCTTATAGATGAGGCAGTGAGAGTTGCTTGGAGTCTTACAGCTAGTGAGATGGTCAGGCCAGACTTGCCTCACTTCCAACTTTTGCTTATTCTGTTATTTCTCACTAGCTCTTCACAGAGTCGCTCCTGTGCGTTTGATGGCGTACCACCAGACTCACATATACTCCCATCCAGCTAACCGCAGGTGCGATTATTAATATGACAACGCAGGGCTTCCCTGGTGGCTCAGTGGTTGAGAGTCCGCCTGCTGATGCTGGGGACACGGGTTCGTGCCCCGGTCTAGGAAGATCCCACATGCCGCGGAGCGGCTGGGCCCGTGAGCCATGACTCCCATCCAGCTAACCGCAGGTGCGATTATTAATATGACAACGCAGGGCTTCCCTGGTGGCTCAGTGGTTGAGAGTCCGCCTGCTGATGCTGGGGACACGGGTTCGTGCCCCGGTCTAGGAAGATCCCGCATGCTGTGGAGTGGCTGGGCCCGTGAGCCATGGCCGCTGAGCCTGCGCGTCCAGGGCCTGTGCTCCGCAACGGGAGAGGCCACAGCAGTGAGAGGCCCGCGTACCGCAAAAAAAAAAAAAAATATGACAATGCAGTTGCTTTTAGCCATTTATCTTTTTTCCTCTCAGCTAGTTTTAATTTATTTCAGCTCCCCACATTTGGCGTTGTGGCTTTTACCTTTAGAATGGCAGATTGGCTGCTGTAATATTTCTTTGATATGTGAATTGTAAAAATGCCCTTATTGATGTTTATTTTCCTCCCTACAATTAGGTGTTGTGTGAATGTGTAGTGGAGGAGGGATCAGGCTGGTTCAGTCTGATCATGGGCCATCTGTAGTATTTAGTTGCTCTGGGGAGGGGAGTGTTTGTGTTTGTGTTTTGTTTCGTTTTTCAATAACCTTTATTCCTTTTCTGACTGGATCATGGGAGTCTTTGTCACATGGACCATCTCCTGCCCATCTTCACTTCTCAGGAGCAGTCCCAAGAGATGCATGTGCAGCACAGCCACGAGACTTGGGGCAGAACACTTCAAATGACCCCTTGCCTGCTCTTCTTATCCTGCCTGTCTGGACTTTATCTCAATAAATGAGCAGAAGTGGGAATTCTCACTCTAGTGGAATTCCCTGTGTTATTTCATGTGTTTGGACCTAGTTACCTTTAGTCATTCCTGTCACTGGCAGTAGCCACTGCCAGCTGAGCGAGTTCCCCTCTGTTTTTAGAAGTTACTCTCCACTTCAGGCATCATCACAGACCTCTCCCCTTTTGAACTCTTGGAGTGTTAGCAGCTGGGGCTGGCTTTGCCCGTTTCCCTGCCAGCCCTGCTCTAGGGCTTAAATAATGCATGATACCACGGGCACGGGAATGCCCGGTCGTGCATTTTCCATCGTGAACACGCTGTTTCCTGATTTAATTCCCATTCACTCGGATCTGGACGTTTGTGGTCCAGGCCCTGACCCAGTGCTGCTGCTGTTGCAGAAAGTAGCTGAATGGAGAAGGGCTTCTAACTTTGGGGTGAAACTGTTTGTAACGGAAGAGACCCTTCAGTCTGAGAAGACTATAGCCAGTGTTGCTGAAATTGGAAAAAGCTACAAGCTGCTTTTGCCCCTTTTGGGATCTCTGAACTCCCCCTGGTCAGCTTCCTGCCACTGTCTAGCCGCCAGCCCCTGAGATTTCTCATCTGGGCGCCGGTTACCACGGCACAGAGGAACCCAGCCACCTTGGTGCTGCGGAAGGATCCAGACCCCATCTCAGCCACTCGCTAGATGTCTTGTGTCTGTAAAATGGGGATATTGGTACCCCTGAACTGGACTTTTATGAAGATTAAAGGAACTAAGTGCCCAGCATGCTGGCTAGCAAAGAATACAGAGTGTGTTCTCACTGAGAGATACTGTCACTCCTGTAAAATCAAGAGAGGCACCCAAGCAGGGAGGCACTTACTCGGCCCTGCCGTGATGTTTCTGCAGTGTGGCCTCTGTTTGCTGGGCACTGCTCTCTGTAGGCAAGGCCCACCCGTGGACTCTCTCCACGTGTGGCCGTGCCACCGCCCGGCCCTGGCCCCGGTCGAAGCTGTCTTTGCAGGTGGACTTTTTGTTCTCCCCCCGGGGTGGTCCTCTCCTTGTTCACCTTGTTTTGTCCTCTCCCACCAGGAAGCATCTCGGACAGCTCAGCCAAGCTCTTTGAGGTCCCTGACACGTGGTAACCAAGACCTGAGTGGAACAAACCGCTGGTGCTGTTGCTGAGAAGGAAAGAAGCAGCCGGCGTTTTTGGAAGCCATACTGTGTTTAACTGAATCCAATGCGGTGCAGGAGGAGTTTGAAACCAAGTGTGTGTCTCCTGAAAAATCCCAGTTTTTATCGTCAAGGCTGTGTTCCTTCCTCTTTAGCGTCACCTGTCTGCTGGCGCGCAGCATGTCGTCGGCTGTCACGTGTACATGATTAACCAGGTCATTAATTGTTGCTCATGTGAAACCCTTCCTGTCATGAATTTGTGTTTAAGAATCCACCTGATGGGGAAGGTTGGCCGTGAGATTTCACAGAAAGAGCCAACACTCTTGGGTGCTGTGATCCTGAATTTGGGGTTGAACTCTTTCCTGCTTTGAGAGGTTCTCATCCGCCATCTCACGCTCAGGCCTGGGGGCAGCCCCAGCGCGTGGGTATGTCTCCCAGTAGAGAATTCGGTTGCGGCTGCCTGCTTTCCACCATCGCTGCCTGAAAATATGAGGCTCTCAAGCTTATTTTCCCAGTAGGAAAATGTCTCCCGCTGTCAACACCTGCCTTGATCTTTGGGGCATATTTATTTAGAGTTTTTCCCCTAAGATGTGAGTTTCTCATGGTGGAGTGTACGAGTGAAAAGTTAATTTCTGTTTTCACATGTAGCGCTGCTTTCAGTTTTCAGTATCTTAACCTGGTGTCTTCTCTGTTTGGTGGCGTCTGGGGGTGAGGTGGCGTGTGTGCATGTGTGTGAAATCATGACAAATCGACACCATGTACCAGCCCTTTCTCTGTTGAAACAGATCACAACAGGGACAGAATCTCGTGGATCTACTTCAGTAGATCTGCTTCATATAGATCATTGTTAGATATTTAACATTTTTGTATCGTGGAAATAAAAATGAAAAATGTATTTCCAGAAGATGAAAATTAAAGAAATTTTCATAGGATTCTGGTGTTTTCCTTTCTCTTCTTTTATAAGTGAATGACATACTTAATCTCTACATAGACATATTTCTCTCTAAAGATCACCCTTGCAAAAGCCCTGGTAAGTCACTAAGCCTGGTGCTTATGGTTTTTTCTTTTTTTTTTTTTAACCTCTAACCCCTCACCTGCCTTGATGAGTCAGATGCCTGGTGCTGGAGTGGAGCCCGTGGTAAATGGTGTAGGAGGGGCTGCATCTTTTTCTGGTGGGAAGAATCCGAGTTCTTACAGCTCTGATCAGAATCCCAGGTGTCGTGGGAATTCAGATGTGTAAGACATTTTCCCCAATTAAGGGCCTCTTAACATCTTCCCTTCCCCCTCCCGCTTGTCCCCAAAGTTACAAACCCAGACTTGGCACGAGGAGCTCCCGCCCCTGGTCAACGAGGTCGCCACGCACAGCCCAGTGGGAAAGTGTGACAGGAGGGTAAAGACAAAGGAGGGGGTTAGAGGGCGCTGCTGGACTCTTCTGAGTCAATAAAGCCTACAGGTAGAAACAGGTAGTACCTGACACTTCTTTTTTTTTTTTTAACATCTTTATTGGAGTATAATTGCTTTACAATGGTGTGTTAGTTTCTGCTTTATAACAAAGTGAATCAGTTATACATATACATATGTTCCCATATCTCTTCCCTCTTGCGTCTCCCTCCCTCCCACCCCTCTAGGTGGTCACAAACCACCAAGCTGATCTCCCTGTGCTATGCGGCTGCTTCCCACTAGCTATCTGTTTTATGTTTGGTAGTGTATATATGTCCATGCCGCTCTCTCACTTTGTCACAGCTTACCCTTCCCCCTCCCCATATCCTCAAGTCCATTCTCTAGTAGGTCTGTGTCTTTATTCCCGTCTTACCCCTAGGTTCTTCATGACCTTTTTTTTTTTTTCTTAGATTC
>NC_041227.1:57829221-57852754 GCF_002837175.3 Physeter macrocephalus | reverse complement strand
GTACTGGCACAAAAACAGAAATATAGATCAATGGAACAGGATAGAAAGCCCAGAGATAAACCCACGCACATATGGTCACCTTATTTTTGATAAAGGAGGCAAGAATATACAATGGAGAAAAGACAGCCTCTTCAATAAGTGGTGCTGGGAAAACTGGACTGCTACATGTAAACATATGAAATTAGAACACTCCCTAACACCATATACAAAAATAAACTCAAAATGGATTAAAGACCTAAATGTAAGGCCAGACACTATCAAACTCTTAGAGGAAAACATAGGCCTGACACTTCTTTTAACAGAATGAACAAGAGGGAAAACCAGTGCGAGGCTGTGATTGGTGTACATATGAAACATACATCTAGCCTAATGAGCATGCCTGGCATAGAAACGCAGAGTGTGGGGTGGCCTAAAGATCTCCACACGTGCAGGGCCTCAGAGGGAGAGAGATCGGACCCGTCGCTCTCAGGTGACGAGATTTTTCATTGTCCCCTGAAGCCCAGTTCTCCCTGCTCAAAAAGTTATACAGACACACAGGTTGCACCTCTGTCAGTACTGGTTCAGAGGGGCTTGCGGGGGTGGGGGGAGTGCTTTCTAGAAAGGGCCTCTGCCCTAGAGCCTCACTGAATGTACCTGCATCCCAGCTCCGGCTGTGTGTTCCTGGGCATTATTTACCCTCTCTGAGGCTGTTTCCTTAACCATAAAAGCAAGATAATAAACCTACCTCATAGGGTGGTTGTGAGGATTAAATGAAGTCACGTCAAACGCCCAGCACACGCAAGTGCACAATGAGTCACATTGATATTGGAAGATGATGCTTTTGATCTGAAACCCTGGTTGGAGCTGACATAGGCATGGTTGGGGGATGGGTGTCTGGCTTAGCATTAAATACCCAGCTGAGCCCTGGTATGTGCCCAGACCCCTATTTTCCCAACTGTATCAAATGACTTAAAGCAGGTGAACTGGGTTGGCCGTCTTCTTGGTACACGCACACATGCACACACGCAGGCTGATGTCTCTTCTGGGCCTGAAACCGTAGGATGCTGCTTTGGATTTTTGATACGGAGGCTCAGGGGCATATTATGATGATGGGGCTGTGGTTCTGGGGTTACTTAAATACTGTAACCAAACCTGGAGGTGGGCGTGGAAGTGGGGACCTCAGTGTTTCCTTTCAAGTCATTTTGTAGTTCTTTGATTTTAGAGCTGGGATGGAGATTGAGTGCTGCGGCTCGAGATTGAGTGCTGTGGCTCAAGATTGAATGCTGCGCTCTGTCCTTTTTTTTTTAACTTTGTATTCGTCCTTTTTTTTAACTTTGTATTTGTATTTCATTTTATTATGAAAAATTTCAAACAAAGAAGTTGAAAGAATTGTTCAGCAAACACCCGTTTCCTCCCCACCTAGATTGTACAGCTACCATTTTGCTGTATTTGCTTTATTACATAACCATTCAGCCATCCCTCCGTACACCCATCAATTCATCTTAGTTTTGGATGCATTTCTAAGTAAGTTGCAAACATCAGAGCACTCCCCCTCCCAAATCCTTGAGCATGCTTGTCATGAGCCAGTGTTTAATATGTGTTTATATTTGGGGATCACTGGGGATAAAATTTATAGTGAAATGCTCAGATCTTAAGTGTACCATCTGATAGGTTCTAACTAATGCAACAGGATCTATCAAGATACAGAGCATCACATCACCATCACCAGAGAATATTCCCTTCTGCTTCTTTCCAGTCCACCCCTACCCACTCCCACCCCCAGAGGTTACCACTGGGCTGAATTTTTTCATCACAGATCAGTCTAACCTTTTCTAGAACTTCATGAAAATAGAATCATGAAGTCATGCTCTTTGGTGTGAGGCCTCTTTCACTCAGCATGATTTTTTTTTGTTTGTTTGTTTGTTTGCGTTACACGGGCCTCTAACTGTTATGGCCTCTCCCGTTGTGGAGCACGGGCTCCGGACGCGCAGGCTCAGCGGCCATGGCTCACAGGCCCAGCCGCTCCGCAGCATGTGGGATCTTCCCGGACCGGGGCACAAACCCGTATCCCCTGCATCGGCAGGCGGACTCTCAACCACTGCGCCACCAGAGGAGCCCCAGCATGATGTTTTTGAGATTCATCCATGTAGCCGTATGTATCCTTTTTTACCCCTGAGTATGCATATACTACAGTCTGTGTATCCATTCATGATGGACAGATGCTTGGGCTGTTTCCAGTTGGGGGCTATGATGAATAAAGCTTCTGTGAACATTCTAGTACAATCTTCTATTTTATTTATTTGTTTATTTATTTTTAATATTTATTATTTTGGCTGTACCAGATCTTCATTGTGGCATGCAGAATCCTCGTTGTGGCGTGCAGGATCTTTTTTTTTTTTTTTAGTTGCGGCATGCGGACTCTTAGTTGCAGCACGTGGGCTTCTTAGTTGCAGCACGGGAACTCTCAGTTGCAGCATGCATGCGGGATCTAGTTTCCCAGCCAGGGATCGAACCTGGGCCCCCTGCATTGGGATCACGGAGTCTTACCCCCTGGACCACCAGGGAAGTCCCCATTCTAGTACAAGTCTTCTTGAGAACAAAAGCTTTCACTATGGAGGGTAAATACCAAGGAGTGGAATTGCTAGATAGGTATATGTTTAGTTTTATAAGAAACCTCCAGATCTTTTTCCAAAGTGTACGTATCATTTAAACTCTCACCAGTAGCTCTCACCCTTGGCAACATTTGGCATTGTTGGTCTTTAGCCCTATAGTATATCTCCCTGCAGTTTTCATTTGCATCTCCCTGATGACTAATGATGAGGTACTTATTGGCCATTTGTGTATACTCCTCTGTGAAGTATCTGTTCAATTCTCTTGCCTATATTTTGTCAAGTTGTTAAGTCTCTCTACTATTAAGTTGTAGATGTTTATTATGTATTCTGGACATTAGTCCTTTGTCAGATAGTTGTTTTGTAGATGTTTAGTCCCAGTCTATGGCTTGCTTGTTTCTTTTCTTTCTTTTTTCTTTTTTTTCCAGTTTTACTGAGTTACAATTGATGAATAACATTGTGTAAACTTATGGTCTCCAACGTGTTGACTTGATACACTCACACATTGCAAAATTATCACCACCACTGCCATCACATCACATGAGCACCACGTCTTTTTTTTTGTGGTGAGAACATTCGGGATCCACTCTACCGGAAACTTCTTTTTTTTAATTGAATAAATTGAATGATAATTGACTTACAGTATTAAATTAGTTTCAGGTGTATAACATAGTGATTCAATATTTTTATACACTACAGAATGATCACCATGCTAAGTCTAGTTACCATCTGTCACCATACAAATTGATTACAATAGTATTAACTATATTCCCCAGACTATACATTACATCTCTGTGACTTTATTTTATAACTGGAAGTTTCTCCTTGTTAATCTCCCTCACCTATTTCACTCATCTTCCCAAACAACTTGTTTGCTTAACAGTATCTTTACTGGGCAGAAGTTTTTAATTTTGATGAAGTCTATTTTATCAATTTTTAAGGAAACCTCTAAGTTGTGAAGATATTCTTTTGCTTTTCTTCTAGAAGTTTTGTAGTTCTAATGTTTATGTTTAATTCTACTTTCCATCTTGAATGAATTTTTTGGTATATGGTGTGAGATGGGAGTTGAGGTTCCCTAATTCCATGTGGGCATCCAGTTATTCCAGCACCATTTGTGGAGAAGACCTTTCCAGTTGAATTGCTTTGGTGCCTTGCTCAAACATCTGTCGGTCTAATAACAAGTGTGGGTCTTGAGTGTGTGTTTTAAAAGTGTGCTGTTATTATTGCCGATAAGAACAGCAGCACAGAGAGGATCTCACCATTCCTGCGTGTGCAGTTCCCACTTAGACAATTTTGCAGCCCTTCTCTTGATGGGGAGAGGAAAATGCTATGACCCTGGGTTACTGCTGAGGCCAGGCCACTCTCCTGACCTGGGAAGCTAGTGCTCATTGAAAATAGTGCCATCTTTTTTTTTTTTTTTTTTTTTTTTTAAATCTCATGACTTAAGCTTCATGACTTCAATTGAAATCTTTTTTTTCCCCAAATGATTCATGGAGTAAATCTCTGCATCTGATTTTGTCGAGGAGGGGAAATAGAATACCTGAAGGCCAGTTCGTGTTTCTCCTGCTGAGCCATGCTCTCTTCCAAGTTATCTGGTCCCTGCGGAAAGCAGTTCAGTTTGTCCTCAGCCACTTGCCCATTTCTGCCTCGGCCTCCTGCTTTTTCCGGTCATGTCGTGAACCTGAACTTGATAAAGCTCTTGGTGTGGCTGGGCCTGGTGACAACATCCAGCGGCTGGGAGGTGCTTTTAAAATTGAAATGTGTTAGATAAGCTAATCCCATTGAAAAAGAAAGGACCCCAAAAAAGTGCTCCCCTTTTTTCTTTCTTTTTTCGGGAGTGGGGGGATGGACCTAAATCTGTGTTTCATAAGAAAAGAGATTGAATCCCCATGTCTATTTTTCTTAAGTGAGAACATAGGGAAATATTGGGCCAGATAACTTGAAGGCAGAGTACCTTGCTTGGTATGCAAATTGTGGATTTGTGCAGAACCCTGCCTGGGTGGTGGGAAGCCTTATGCACCCACGCCTGACTTGTGAGACTTGGGTGGAAAGTCTTACGTATTTCTGAGACCAGCCGGAGAACTAGCTACCTGCCTTCTGACGCTTACCTCCTCCCCCAGGAGGATGGGTGGGGGCCAGTAGTCCTCCGCCTGGTTGCCTTGCAGGTGCTTCAAGCCCGGACAGTGGAATCTTCCTTACTGGCAATGGCCAGACCACTGGAAACACTTGGCTGAAAATGGTTCCCTACCACGTTCCAGCTGGTGATGAGGAGAGTAAAATCTCTTTGCACATCTCCCCTCTGTGCACTGCAGTCCAGTTGGCCCGGTCTCATTCAGAGTCGTTCATTTTACTCAGGAAGGACTAATCCTACCCAAGAGGTGGCCCTCCATTTGTTGACTGGGGTAAAAATTAAATAGCATCTTGGAGCGCTGTGCCTACAAGCTACCTGACAAATGATCGTGACTCGGAAGGGTAGTCTGCTGCCCACTTTTGAAGGCTGGGTCTAAGTGGGGAAAAAATGGAGTGTCCTTTGGGCGTTTGGGTTGTTTTCACAGCCCCGGAATTCTCCATCGTCCAGGTGACTTCATCTTTTCCTCCGGGTGTGTGTGAATCACCAGGCACTTGGCGTCCTGATGGATGCCTGATAGGAGCACCCCACCTTACGGAGCCTCAGAGCCCTCATTGTCTCCCTTTTCCGTCCTCTCATGCCCAGTCAGCCTCTAGAAGAGTTTCCATTAATAACAGGTGTTGAGGAAACCACACATTAGAGACAGCCTGCTCGGGTGCATGGTGTCTGCTCTCTGTGATCGCACTGCCGCTCACCAGCTGTGTGAGCCCGAGGATGCTGGCTGAGTTCCTGGTGAGTCAGACCAGACCCCCGCCTGCTCCTCACTGGGTCACTGCGAGCTGCTGAGAGATGACAGGGAGTGACCGCTCACCATGGTCTCCCCCCACCCCACCCCATTCACTGCCATTGTTCAATTTCACTAGGAAAAACCAAGAGTCTCCTCTCGAAGACAACCCCCCCACTCTCTAGAACTTTCCACTTTAAACTCCCCCTCCAGTATTCAACCCTTGCTTTTTGAAAGTAAACCTTCTTCTCTACTGCACTGTTTTTTCTGTAATTGATCATGGGAAATGTATATTGGGTGTACTCTGTTCTACACACTTCACAACTTTTCGATGGGTAGGTACTCTCATCCCCACTTGAAGATAAAACTGAGACTCAGGTGGGTTCAGTCACTTGCCCTGGAGGTCACAGTCAGTGGCAGAGCTGGAATTCAAACCCCAGGATGTCTGACTACAATGCCAACGTGCCTCACCACGACCTGATACCGCCATATGTCCACATGAAGGCCGTGACCTGGAGGGGAGACACAGAGATGGCAGTGGTGGGGTCAGAATGGCCATCATTAGAAAGTCTACAAATAACAAATGCTGGAGAGGGTGTGGAGAAAAGGGAACCCTCCTACATACACTGTTGGTGGGAATGTAAGTTCGTGCAGCCACTATGGAAAACAATGTGGAGGTTCCTCAGGAAACTGAAAATAGAATTACCATATGATCAAGCAATCCCACTCCTGGGCATATACCCAGACAAAACTATAATTCAAAAAGATACATGCACCCTTATGTTCACAGCAGCACTATTTACAACAGCCAAGACATGGAAGCAACCAAAATGTCCATCGACAGATGAATGGATAAAGAAGATGTGGTACATGTATACAATGGAACTCCACTCAGCCATAAAAATAAAAAAATGAAATAATGCCATTTGCAGCAACATGGATGGACCTAGAGATTATCATACTAAGTGAAGTAAATCAGAAAGAGATAGACAAATACCATATGATATCGCTTATATGTGGAATCTAAAATACAACTCAAGTGAACCTATCTACAAAGCAGAAACAGAATCACAGACGTAGAGAACAGACTGGTGGTTACCAAGGGGGAGGAGAGTTGGGGAGGGAAGGACTGGCATTGTGGGATTAGCAGATGTAAACTATTATATATAGGATGGGTAAACAACAAGGTCCTGCTGTATAGCACAGGGAACTATATTCAATATCCTGTGATAAGCCATAATGGAAAAGAATATTAAAAAAGAAAAAAGAGAGAGAGAGAGACGGCAGTTGTGGAAGTGCTGAGGGACCCGGGTGGCCAGAATCCCTTTGCACACCCGAGTCTCATCTGGGCACAAAGGCTCTTGATATGTATGGCCGAATTGCTTTCCAATTTACACTCCTGCCAGAGGACTGCGAATCCTGAGTAGCAGCAGCGTCCGGAACGCCCTCGCCCTCCTCGTGAGCCAGCGAATCATTTCACTCACAGAGGAGTCCACAGAGCCGTGAAGAGACACGCCTGGGTCTTTGAAGCTCCCTGTTCCCAGCAGCATCAGCATCCCCTGGGAACTTGCTAGAAATGCAAATGTTGAGGCCTCGCCCCAGTCCTACTGAGTCAGAAACTCCAGGGGTGGGGACCAGCAGTCTGGAAACAAGCCCTTGAGGTGTTTCTGGTGCCTGCCCAGGTCTGGGAGCCACTGATCTTGGGGAAGCTGCCTCAGCTGCAGGGGAAAGGAACATAATTGTTGATAAACCAAACCTCTGCCGGCTGGGGCACAGCCCAGGGCGAGGTCACGCCCACCCCTAGTTCACCTGAAGTGTCGATACCTCTTAGCTCCTTTATATCTTTACTTTGGATAATTGGGACCATGTGGAAAATGTCACTCTTTCATGTGAAGGGTCTAGCTCTCGTAGACACTTCTTATTCAGACTTAGAGGTTTATTATGTGCCAGGCACGGTATTATAATCCCCTTTGTTCCCTTGGGAGGGGAAAGGGAAGCTTAGAGCAGTTTAGAAACTTCCTAAGGTCACACAGCTAATAAGTGACAGCCCTGAAATTGGAGCCCCGTCCGTCTGCCAGAGACTGGGCTCTGAGCGGTCATTGGGGATACTTACATAACATGGGAGCCTTTCAAATGATTGGGTTTGTTGCTGTTGTTCTGGAATGTTCTGAAGCTTGGTCTCCAGCACCTCGAGAAGTGGCTTTCCCCTGCATCTTCTAACCTCAGACCCTGACAAGCCAAAGTGTGTCTTGGGCACACATAGCTCCTGCCTGGTTGACAGTCCCTAGCATGTTAAAGAGGTGACCTCTTACTTGTGTGTGTGTGTGTGTGTGTGTGTGTGTGTGTGTGTGTGTGTGTGTGTGTGGAGGAAGATCTAGCATTCCAATTTCGTTTAAATATTTATATAATACTTTTCAGAATTTATTACATTATATACATAAAACAATAAATTAACATGGGCATTTTTTGTGCATAAGGTATTGTTTTCTTTACGTTTCCCACCACCACTGTATAACGTTGCTTTAATTGTCTTTCATCTACTTATACTTATTTCCTTCCCACATGTCAGTAAGTTATACCTCCACTTGTTATAATTCGACTCGTAGGAATTGCTTCTGGAGTGTTCAGACTCCAGGCATCCCCTGCCAGGTAAGTGTCTCAGTGTATGTCATTTGCCCATGACACTTATTGTGGTGAGTTCTCAAATCCTGTCTCAAAGGACAGGTGGGGGCCGGAGGCACTTGGCAGGGCCGGGGCTCTGAGGGGACAGGGACACCGAGGCTGGGCCTGGGCGGCTCCTCTGCTCCCACCGTCTCACTCAGGGGTGAGCCTACAGTTTGGGATTCACGCTGGCACCTGGCTACCCCTGGGGCTCCTTGGCTCAGCGTGTGGGCCATGGCGGCGGGTGTGCCAGCAGCCAGAGTGGACGAGGTGGGCCTGGCTCTTGCCACCCCAGAGGGTCCCCTGCAGAGCCTCGGGGGGGGGGCCTGCAATCATGAGAGGCTCCAGATATTCCCTTTGGGGGCTGCAGAAGGGAGGCCAAGCGAAATGTGAAGAGGTGTCTGAAAGCCCCGAGGAAACCGGTAGGCCTTTCCAGAAGTTCTATTTGTGGTAAGAAACCTTGGCATGGGGCAGCCGGCTCGACTGTAAAAATAGACCGAGGTGCCGAGAAACGGCTCAATTCTTGAAGCCAATGCCCCTCTGCAGAGGAAGAGAGCTTGAGCAAGAGTAGGGGAGGCTCTGCCCCTCTCTGCTGCTTCCCTCTGAACCCCAGCACCAAAAAGAGAGAGAGAGAAAAAACTAAACAGTTTGAAATGAACTCTTGAGTATCGCCATGTCTTTCCTGTCATAAATGGGGCCCCTGGAAACACAGGGCGAAAGGAGGGTTTCATACAAGTGCCTGGAAACCAAATGGGGCCACAGTCCATGTCTGCCAGGACCGGGCTCCCCATCACTATGTTCTTTCTCTCCTTTGCCTCTAAATGAGTGAGACGACTGAAAAAACAGGGTCCAGGGACTTCCCTGGTGGTCTGGTGGTTAAGACTCTGCACTTCCACTGCAGGGGGTCACGGGTTCGATCCCTGGTCGGGGAACTAAGGTCCCACATGCCCCGCGGAGGGGCAAAAAATGAAAAAGAAAAGGGAGAGAGGGACAGAGGGAGGACGGAAGGAAGGAAGGAAGAAGAAAATAGGGTCCAACGTGCAGCAGCAGGAGGGAGTGTGGCTAGACAGAAAATGTAGACCTAGAAGGGAGCAAAGACAGGACCCCTGAGAATGGCTGGTCTGGATACCCTCCTTTACTACACCAGGCTGACAGCCTAATGAGGGGTTAAGATGCAACCATGAAAGGAGAAAAAGAGACAAAGACTCCTGAGGTCCTCCCCTGACTCTGGAGGTCTGCCATTGCCCTCTGTCTGTTCCGGGGCTCATGTCACTCTTCTCCTGGACACAAACTTCCACTCTCTTAGGAGGGCTGCCCTTGCCTCTCCGCAGCAGTGAGAGGACAGTAACCACCAGCTGCAGACGTCCATCCGATTCCTGACATCACGGTGGAAACAAGCCTGAAGGCGCTCTGGGTGGTCCTGAGTAACCCCACCACATTTTCCAGGACTCCTGGCCACGTTATGGCTGCTATGAACAGACTTAAATGTACAGAGTCACCGACAGAGTTATGCTTCTTGGAAAGTGTTGCTTTATCTTATGGCCCGAGAAAAGGAGCTTATACCCCATGTCTCCTCGACTGGAACTGGGATACGTCAATCCAATCCGCTTGCCCCTCCTCCCCCAGGAGATGGGTGGGGTCTGCACCTCCCTTCCTTTTCTCTTTTCAGCCAAGAACTGTCAACGTCCAGCTGCGGCTTTGCACTCAGCTGCCACTCAGCCTGTTGGAGTTGAAAGGTCAAATGTCATCTGGAATTAGCAGCCCGGCTTACCAGCAGCTCTTCTGTCTTCGGAGAACACGAGGGCAGCTCTCAAAGGGCTTAGGCAGGGACTAGAGAGGGAATTCCCTCTCCGCCAACGGAGGAAGCTCACCCATCCTGGAGGGAAAATGGCAGGATCTGCCCCAGGACCTTTATAGCTGGTTGAGATCCCCATTCAAACAAAGCAGGTGGGAGAATGAGGGAGGTTGTCAGGAAGATAGAAAGCAGGACAGAGAGTACTGAGGGGGAAGGAGCTCCCAGCCAGGCTCAGGAGGGCCAGTGCATTGAGAGATCCACCTGCAAGCTGGATTCAGTAGGCACTTGGTTTTGCACACATGCACAGAAAAACCTTCATCCACATACTTACAACGTTGGACTGAATAAAAACGGGTTCCTTTTTTTCCGGAAGCATCCCGTTTCTTTGAGCCGAGCTTGTCCAATCATGTAATTCTGGTAGGGCCCTACCATTCACAGCACCCTGCCCTCCTCCGCAGGAGGTGGGCACATGACCCAGGCCCAGCCAATCAGAGTGCTCCCTCGTCCTGGGACGGGCCAATCACTTCCTAGGCAGATGGAGGCGCAGGTGTCTCGTGCCTCTTCTGGGCGTGGCTGGAAGCATGTGGTCTGGGGTTGCAGGCAGCAGAACTTCTCCCAACCGCATTGAGAACCCGCTTACAAGAGACAGATGAACCAGTTTGAGCGAGCACATGGACGGCAGCCCTGGAGTCCAGGATCCATTTGTGCCCAGTGCCAGATCCACCCCATCCTTTCCCCGGTAAGTAAATCAATAAACCATCTCTATCTTGGTCTGTTACATTTTTGGCGCTTGCCACCACGAAAGCCCTGACTACTAAAAGGAATATTTGGGTACAGGAAGGACCCTACAGTCTGTGAAAGAGCTTGCTGGTATGTAGTTATTGTAGCCTTGCACCAAGAGTAAAACAGAAATGCTTAGCTTAACTTGAGAAAGGCGAGTGTCTCCAGCCCGTTGAGGAGCACTTTATGACCTTAGTGTTCTGTCTGCAGCTACTGCTATAGGTCAGGGTGAGGGAATGAAAGCAGAAAGAAGTACCTCACCTGCGAAAGGGCCACACAGACGTTGAACTGCTGAGCATCACTTAACCACCAGCGGGAGGCTGCTTTCTCTGGCAGGTGCTGGGGTTTGAAATGGAGTTCCCTGGTTAGGGGATGGCCCGTCTTTGCCAGAGCTTTCCCTCATACTCTAGTGGGGGTCTGACTAGGCTCTTCTCCACAGCGAGGTGGCTTTGTGCCTGAAAGCATCTGTCTGTCTGACCCTGCTCTGAGAGGGCGTTAACCAAACTCTGCCCGTAGCCTGGGGCAGCTGGCCTTCAAACACAGACCATCTGTTAGGCAGACCTTTCACTCTTTCAGTCCAGCCTTCCCTATCACTTCTTCTGAAATTGGGCACGTTTCCCAAACTGACAATTGCCCGGTCCACAGTGTTCCTTGCTGAGTGTCCCTACAGGAGAGACAGGGAACACACTGGATAAAAACAGCAATCTTTACTCCCTGCCCTAGTAAAAGGACTGTTTTGCCAGGCTGCTATGCATGCCATTCGTGTCTTCCATTTGATTTCACATGATGAAAATTGTCTAGAAGATGGGCAGGAACTCTAGATGATCTCTTTCTAGAAGCATTGGAAGAAGGATGTTTTGTAATGAAACAAATTGGAAGTCAAGCCCAGGCTTAACCACTTACTTGCTTTTGACCTTGGATAAGTTCTATGGACCTATGAACCTCAGTTTTCTGCTCCATACTGTGGGAATAATAATACTGCAGTGTTTTAGACTGGGTTGAGTTGAGAGTGACAGAGTTCTGAACTCGGTAGCTTAAAACACTCACGTAAAAGACTCCTGTGGATGGTGGTTGCCAGGGGCTGAGGGAAGGGGAGAATGGGGAGTTATTGTTTAATAGGTATAGTTTCAGATTTACAAGAGGAAATGAGTTATGGTTGCACAACAGTGTAAATGTATTTAATACTACTGAACTGTACCCATAAAATGGCTAAGATGGTAAATTTTATGTGTATTTTACCTCAAAAAGTAAAATAAAATAATTTTTTAATGTTTAAATAAAATTTAAACATTTTATTTACAATAAAATGTTGAAATAAAATTTTAAAAAAGATGGATTCACTTTGTTATACAGCAGAAACTAACACACCATTGTAAAGCAATTATACTCCAATAAAAATGTTAAAAAAAAAAGATGGATTAACCAAATACTACTGAACTGTACCCATAAAATGGCTAAGATGGTAAATTTTATGTGTATTTTACCTCAAAAAGTAAAATAAAATAATTTTTTAATGTTTAAATAAAATTTAAACATTTTATTTACAATAAAATGTTGAAATAAAATTTTAAAAAAGATGGATTCACTTTGTTATACAGCAGAAACTAACACACCATTGTAAAGCAATTATACTCCAATAAAAATGTTAAAAAAAAAAAGATGGATTAACCACCTGCTCCCCACCCCAAATTACAAGACTCCCAAGGCAGGCAGTCGGGACTGCTTGGATGAGTCTATGAAGTCATCACAGACAGGCTCCTTCAGTTTTCCCACACTAGCTTCCATTTCAAAGGTCACCTCATAGTCCAAAATAGCTGCTAGAGCTCCACCCATTATGTTCCAGATTACAAAAAAGAAGAGCTACATTCTGACTCCCTTTTTAGGAGCCTTCCCTAAAGTCCACAACAAAACTGGTTATATTTCATTGGCTAGAATTTAGTCACATGGCCATGTCTGGCTTCAAAGGAGTCTGGGAAAGGTAGTTGTGGTAGGAATCCTCTACTCCCTGCTTCCTGGTGTTAACTCCCTTATGTAATTCCCTCCCCTTGAGTGTGGGCCAGACCTAGTAACTTTCTTCTAATCAATAGAATATGGAAAAAGTGATAGGATGTCACTTCTGAGATTAGTTTACAAAGAGATGGTGACTACTGTCTTGGTGCCCTCTCTTGCTCTTTTGCTCTGAGGAAAGTCAGTGCCATGTTGTGAGCTGCCTTGTGCAGAGACCCCCGAGATAGGTAACTGATGTCTCTGGTCAAAAGCTAGTGAAGACTTGTGGCCCTCAGTCGTCCAGCAGCCTCATGAGTGAGCTTGGAAGAACATTCTCCCCCAGTTGAGCCTTCAGATGCCTGCAGCCCCAGCGGATATCTTGCCTGCAATCTCTTGAGAGACCTGATCCAGAAAACCCACAAAACTGACCCACAGAAACTGTGAGATAATAAACGTGTGTTGTTTTCAGCTAAGTTTTGGGCTTATTTGTTACATTACTAACTAACTAATATAGTTTTCCAGGTGGACACATTCCCAAGGTTCTGTTAGTAAGAAGGAAGGGGAAGATGGAATTGGGAGGCAAACAAAAGTCACTGTCACCTGTACCTACCTCACAGGACTGTTGTGAGGATGAAGTGAGTTAAGTCTACAAAGTGCCCACCTACAATCTGCCGTCATGCCTAAGGAGAGGTGGTTGGTGAAGGGCCACCATCCAGGGTCTATTTCCCAGGCTTCTCACCAAGCTCTTCTAGGAGACATGACTGTGCTGTGTCTAATATGTGATTTTCCTGGGCTTCCTCTCCCCTTTCAGACAGTTCAGACCCCCTCCGCAGATCCAACCAGTAGAATGACTACTCCTGCAAAACCAAAGATCCCCAAGCCAGCTGGTGGGCTCACAGAACAGTGAGATTTTAGAGGGAAAGGGGCTGAGAGCCCCTGGAATCCAGTTCCCCCCACATTTACAGTTTGAACCAGACGCTTGAGATCATTCAGCCTCAAGGCAGAGGTGGAAGCTGGACGCCCCCGCCCCAGCAAGGAGAGATACTCCAGGTCTCTGCTCCACCTTCTTTTGCACCACTGTTGCTGAGGCAGAACTCAGGATTTGGAACATTTAGAGAATTTCCGGTAAAAAGATTGTACTAGTTCAACCGAATTTTCTCTCCCCAAGAGGAGTTGAGGTCAGGTGTATTAGGTAGTTTTGAGTGAATGAGTGTCGTATTTCTTTCCAGTTTTCCTTTAGGCAATTGGAAGTGATTCCTCTTGTCTGTCTAGAGAGACCTGAAGTCCTTGCAGTCCCCCAAGAGCCTGTCCTTTGTGGGTGTAACTGGGAGAAAAATCTAGAGACTGATCCCCTGGGTCCCACAGTAATGTGTGCACCTAACTGAGGCAAGAATTGTCTCCCCCTTGTGTGATCACCCTTCTCCCAGGACGTAGGGACTTTGCCACCCTGGAAGAATGTGTACTCACGAATCATTGCACATATAATGAGCTCCCACTTTTTCAGAACAGGTTGAGACCAAGGGCTTTCAGTGAAAACAACTGTTCTGGGGAGGAAAAAAACCTAATAATAAGTCCCAAGACTTTTTTTTCTTAATCTCCTTCTATCATAATGGGAAGTAAAATGTACCAGTATTCTTGCTCCTGGTTTTTATTAGTGAGCTAGGATATACGAGAACTTAATAAAATATTCACAGAAGGCTTAACTGCATTATTAAAAGCCTTCTTTCCCAGGCCTTTGAATTTTGTAAAAGCAGCAATTTCTTTAAAATCAGTGAGTGTGAGTGGAAACGGAGGCACATGTGGGGTATTACTCTTCTTTAATGCTGGGTTAACATGCTTTTAATAAATTTGAAAAATTGACTCTCATAAGTTTCTAGCATGAAGTTGCAGGTGCTTATCAGGATCCTGCTTGTAAAATGCAAAGGAACCCAACCAATGTCAAAGCTGTATGAGCAGAGACTGGTCCCTAACGTCCCTAGGAGCACCTAACTTGAAAAGTCCAACGTGACCTGGAGGGATAAAGCACGGAGAGGACAAGCACTCTCATTTAGAAAGTTGTCGCAACTAAATGATGCACAGAGAGTTTGAATGCCCTCCCTTGAAAGGGAAAGCCCACTGAGCTGCGCGAGCGTTTTGTGTGTGTGTGTGTGTGTGTGTGTGCACGTGCACATGTGTAAAAAGGTGGGGCTTTGGGTGGGAGAAGAGTGTTAAGGAGGAAATTCATACTTTTATTCTGATAAAAGGAGCAGGAACATTTATTACAGTCGGGAGCTGGTATGTGTCCTGCTTAAGACTTCATGATGAGTAATTGATAGCTGTTTAGCTTAGCGACAGAGTTAGGACTGGTAGTGGGTGACTGTTTTTCTTTACACCCCGCTCTGCCATTATATTCTCTATTAGTAATTTGATATGCTCAAAAGATAGTGTTGACTGTTTGCTAACAATGGGCCTCTTTCAGGTAGTGTCATCCACAGGAAACATTACCATTGGGTTTTTGTGACCCTGGCATCAGTATTTAGCTGGTGGCAACTCCCTGACATTCACCTTTTCAGACTTTAGGGGGTGGCCTTGTAAACCCAGAGCTAAAATTGCATGTACAAATGTCCCTGGTCAAAGTGTGTCTGTGTGGGGACCCAGCGCACACCAGGATTCATTGGGTTTGGCTTCCCTGTCTGGGCACATGGCTCTCAGTCTCACTGGCGATCATGTATTTGCAGTGAACCATGAATATTCTCCTCTCTTATGTCTTCAGAATACGAGAGTCAGCCTCAGCTGGAGAGTAACCGGGGTCTGGATGGATGGCTGTGTCGGGCTGGACGGGGCAGTCCAGGTCAGGGAGAACACGGTGGGCTTACTCTGGTTCATGGAGTGGGTCACAGGATTTGCTGTGTGAAGCTGGAGGAAAAACCTGGACCCTAAAGAGGCTTCTATGGGAAGGCACCAGTTGGGGTCTGCAGGAGGAAAGGGGTAGCCACGGCATGTGGTTACTAAAAGCAATGACACACAGGAAGTGAGTGATTATAAGAGTAGGCTGTTTGGTCATCAAGTCAGTGGCTCAAGGAGAGAGGTTAGTGATGGGCCATGTCTGGGACTCACCAGTGCATCTTTACATTTTTCTCCTTACACATTTGGAAGAAAACTTGTTGATTTTTTTTTTTTTCTGTCATATGCTCAGCACTCTCAGAGAATTTTTATCCCAGAAGGCCGTGCTGGTGTTTTAGCAAACTAGGACTTCTCACCTGAAGCTTATAAAGCGCTAGATGGAATCCTAACAGCAATAAGGGTGGGCACTAATGCAGCCGTGCTGTGAGCCAGGGATTGTTCTTAGTGCTTTGCCTGTGTTTAAGAGCTGACTCCTGGCTGAGGACAGGCAGAGGGGAGGGTCCAGAGGCTGGGCAGGAGGTAGCCAGGAAGCCTTCCCGGTGGGATTCCCTAGTATTAGTTAGACGAATGAGTTTCACTCCACAAACATGGGTTTTTTAAATGTCACAATCCTTAAAAAATTTTTTTAATTAAAAAAATGTTTTTTAATTTAGAAAATTTTCCAGTTTTATTGACATGTAATTGACACATAACATTGTGTAAGCTTAAAGTGTACAACGTTGATTTGATACACTTATATTGCAGAATGATTATACCATCATAGTATTAGCTAACACCTGCATCACATCGCATAATTACCATCTCTTTTGTGGTGAGAATATTTAAGATTTTCTCTCAGCAACTTACAAGTATATAACACAGTATTATTAATTATAATCACCATGCTGTACATTAGATCCCCAGAACTTACTCATCTTATAACTGGAAGCATAACCTTTGACCATATTCCCATTTCCCCCACCTCCCAGCCCCCGGTAATCACAATTCTTACCCTCTGTTTCAATGAGTTCGGCTTTTTTAGATTCCACATGTAAGTGATATTGTGAAGTATCTGTCTTCCTCTGTCTGACTTATTTCACTGAGCATAATGCCCTCAAGTTTCATCCATGTTGTGACAAATGGCAGGATTTCCTTATTTCTCATGGTTGAATCATGTTCCATTGTATATATATATATATACATATATAAACCAAATCATCTTTTTCCATTCATCTGTTGATGGATGCTTCCGTTTTTTCCAAATCTTGGCAATTATGACTAATGCTGTGATGAACATGAGAGGGCAGATGTTTTCATTTCTTTTGAAGTGAGATTGCTGGATCGTGTGGTAGTTCTATTTTTAATTTTCTGAGGAGCCTCCATACTGTTTTCCATGGTGGCTGCACCAATTTACATTCCCACCAACAGCGCACGAGGGTTCCCTGTTCTCCGTGTCCTCCCCAACACTTGGTATCTCTTACATTTTTGATGATATCCATCCTAACAGGTGTGAGGTGATATCTCATTGTGGTTTTGATTTGCATTTCCCTGATGATGAGTGATGTTGAGCACCTTTTCATGTACCTGTGACCTTTTGAATGTCTTCTTTGGAAAAATGTCTATTCAGTTCCTCCACCCATTTTTTAAAATATATTTATTTATTTATTTGGCTGCACTGGGTCTTAGTTGTGGCACTTGGGATCTTTAGTTGCAGGATGCAGGATCTAGTTCCCTGACCAGGGATCGAACCTAGGCCTCCTGCATTGGGAACACAGAGTCTTAACCACTGGACCACCAGGGAAGTCCCCTTCACCCATTTTAAAATCAAATTGTTTCTCACTTGTTTTACTGTTGAGTTGTATGAGTTTGTATATGTTTTGGATATTAACCACTTATCAGATCTATCATTTGCAACTATTTTCTCCCATTTCATAGGTTGTCTTTTCCTTTTGTTCATCTTTCTTTTGCTGTGCAGAAGCTTTTTAGTGTGATGTAGTCCTACTTAATTAATTTTTGCTTTTCTTGCTTGTGCTTTTAGTATCATTTCCAAAAAAACCATTGCCAAGGACAATGTCAAAGAGTTTTTCCCTATGTTTTCCTCTAGGAATTTTATGGTTTCAGTTCTTATGTTTGTCTTTAATCCATTTAGAGTTAAGTTTTGTGAGTAAGATAAGGATCCAATTTCATTCTTTTGCATATGGTTATCCAGTTTTCCCAACACCATTTGTTGAAGAGATTATCCTTTTCCCATTGAATAGTCTTGTCAAATATATGGGAAGGTTTATTTCTGGGCTCTTGATTCTGTTGCATTGGTCTATGTGTCTCTTTTCTGCCAGCACCATACTGTTTTGATACTATAGCTTTGTAATATAGTTTGAAATCAGGAAGTGTTATGCTTCCAGCTTTGTTCTTCTTTCTCAGGATTGCTTTGGCTATTTTGGGGTCTTTTGTGGTTCCATACAAATTTTAGGACCTTTTTCTTCTATGTCTGTGGAAAATGCCACTGGAATCGTGATAGAGAGATTGCACTGAATCTATCTATAGATGGCTTTGGGTAGCATGAACAAAATGTCACAATTCTTTATTCCTCTCAATCAAATAGAACGCGTCGTGAGCCACCATCTGTTCAGTACTGGGGCTTCCCACCTTCGCTCCTCAGATTTAGGAGAAAGTCTCAGGAGCAAATGGGGTCAGACGTGTACAGAAATGCCCTCCCATCCTGAATCCACACTGAGACTGCTCTGTGCTCCGACCCAAGCATCAGGAGCCCTCAAAGGTGGCAGCTCCACTGCTTGTGAGGCAAGCTTGGGGACCAGGGTCTCTCCCAGGCGCCAGAAAGAGCCATGTTCCTAGTATTGAGGGCCCTCACCCCCCATCTCCTCTCAGGGGGCTCTGTAAGGCCCCAGGCCCTTCCGAAACTTCCCTCCACCATGCCCGCTTCTGTCTCCCCTCACCCCAAAACTCTTCCCTCCAGCATCCTAGAGGGAAGTGTTCCCTTCTCGGGGCTCACCTTCCTGCGTGTACTTGCGGACTGAAATGCTCAAACTGGCCTTGCGCCTTGACACTGTAATTGTTCTTTATCACCCATTAAGCAGGGACCAGCTTTGCCTCGCACAGTACCTGCTATAAAGTGAAAGCAATGACCTTAGGAAAGTTGCCCAACGATACCAAACCTCAGTTTGGCACTGAGGTCCAGTGTGGTTTGACACCACATGTCGGTTCTCTTTCCCTTGTCCCTGATGGAAAACCAATTCAAACTGGCTTCAGTAAAAGGGTACCAATTGGCCCATGTTGCTGAAAAATGCAGATGGAGCTATGGCTTCAGGAATGGCTGGATCTAGGTACTCAAACATGGCATCAGGAATCCCTTCCAGTGTCTCGTGAATCTAGTTTTCTCTGTGGTGGTTTCATTCAAGTGCACATTGTCTCCTTATAGTGGCAAGATGGCTGCCTAAGTTTTCAGTTTCCCAGGGGTAAGCTGCAACAGAAGTCCAGGTTGAGTCTTGTTGGTGCTGCTGATTGGGTCTCCTGTCCAGTCCTGAGCAAATCACTGTGTTGAGTGGAATGCATTGCTTTGATTGGCCAGGCCTGGGACCCATGGCCAGACTCTGAACTAGGAATGGCTTCATCTCTACCCAAACCTTGTGAACTGAGAGTAGGGGAGGGGCAAATCTTCAAAGGAAAATGCAGGCCCTGTTGCCAGGAAGAGGAGGACAGGAGGCCAGGCAGACTACAACATCAAGTGCTACTGCAGCATCCTTCACCATCAGCTCCTGGCCGGGCCACTGGGGTCCTTAATCAATTGCTCCACCTCTTCCTGCCCAGGTTCACCTACCTTTACCTCAGCATAGACTGAGGAAGTGGAGCGGGTGAGGGTGTTTCAGCACTTGGGGCCCAGGCCCTACCCCACCTTCCAGGCATGGTACAGGTGGGTCCCCTGCCTCGGGGGGAGGTCTCTACTGGGTTGAATAGTATGCCCCCCAAATTCGTGTCCACTCAGAACCTATGAACATGACCTTATTTGGAAATAGGGTCTTTGCAGATATAATCAGGTTACGGCAAGGTCATACTGGATTAATACGGGCCCTAAATCCAATGTCCAGTGTCTTTATGTGAAAAGGGAAATTTGGACACAGATGCACACAGGGACAAGGCCGTGTGATGAAGGAGGTAGAGACTGGAGTGAGGCTGCCACAAGCCAAGGACATCAAGCATTGCCAGCAGCACCAGAAGGTGGGAAGAGGCAAGGAAGGATTCTCTCCTAGAGCTTTCAGAGGGAGCATGGCCCTGCCAACACCTTGATTTTGGACTTCTAGCCTCCAGAGTTGTGATAGAATAAGTTTCCGTTATTATAAGCTGCCCAGTTTGTGATACTTTGTTACAGTAGCAGGAATCTAACACAGGGCCTTCCTGAGCCTACAGTGTTCTTGTCCCACCCCAAGGACTTCAAATGGGAAACTGGTCCCCTTCCAGGAGGAGAAGGAATTCTCGGTTGATGAAAGACTTTAGCAGAAAAGGCCACATTGTGTTTGCAGCTGGGACCACTTCAAAGGGAAGGCCCTTCCCCAGCCCCAAAGCCCAGCCTCTCATCTCCCTCAGGACGTCAGTGGTCAGCATGGTCCTCACTCCCCTCCTCTCCAGCTGCTCCAAGATCGAAAGCCCAGAGAGGGCTCTACTGAGCCAGTGACCTTGGGCAGCTAGAGCTACGGTGACCAATGGGTCCCTGTGTGCCCAGGACTGTCTGGTTTTTGCACTAAAAACTCTGCATCCCGGGAACCCCTGGTTCTGGGCAAGCCAGGAAGGGTGGTACCTCTCGATAGGGCTGGGGTTGGTTTTAGCTCCTTGGGAGCAGGGGGGGACTGTGTCCTTTATGCCCATAGGCATTTTTTTTTAAAGATCTTTTTGATGTGGACCATTTTTAAAGTCTTTATTGAATTTGTTACAATATTGCTTCTGTTTTATGTTTTCATTTTTTGGCCCCAAGGCATGTGGGATCTTATCTCCCTGATCAGGGATCGAACCCCCGGCCCCTGCATTGGAAGGCAAAGTCTTAACCACTGGATCACCAGGGAAGTCCCAACCCATAGGCATGTTTTTAAGCCTTAATCGTGTGCCGATTTGTGCCTGGTGCTTTACGAACTATCTGATCCTCATAACACACCCGTGGCAGGGGGCGCATTCTACAGTTGTCCGCGCTTTATAAGCTGAGGCTCCCAGAGAGGGTAAGTCCCAGGCGTGTAGACGGCAGGTCCTACGCCAGCTGCACCAGCGTGGCCGGCGGCTTCCCTGTTCCGTGCCCTCTCCACGGCAGTGGACTCACCTTGGAGGGAGTGCCAGTGGGAAAGGCTGACCCCTGCACACCCCCTCACCTGCCGGATCAGGGTCTCCTGCAGATGGGAGCAGCATCTCCCTTTAACATCGCCCTTGCCTGGCCCCTGCTCGGGATCCCACCTGAGACTCCCGAGCGGCATTGCCGAGCAGTTAGCGGCAAGGACTCGGGGAGCTTACTGCTTGGGTTTAAATTCAGATCGGCTGCCTGCTGTCTGTGTGACCTTGGGCAAGGCACTGCTCTGTCCCTCAGATTCCTTGTCTAAAAGATGGGGGGCGGTAATGATAGTATCCTCCTTGCAAGGCTGCGTGGGGTTATAGCACAGGTGTCAGGGTTCTTGTTAAGAGGTTATGAGCTGAGAGGTCCTTGGGTCCTGGAGTCAGAGGGAGCCGGATGCAAACAGCAGTGACCTCGGGCAGCACTTTACCCTGAACTTGAGCCTCCCATTTGTAAGATGGGGGTCAGGAAGCACTTCCCCCATAGGACAGATGTGAAGACGAAAGGGGACAGGCTGTTGCAGGTGACCCCAGCCAGCTCCAGGGTGAGCATCCGTCAAATGTTCATCGGATTGACACAAAGGCTCGGGCCAAGCCTGTGATTAATTTAAATTGTGGGCAAAGTGCCCACAACCGTTTTTCTTCTGGTCCTTCAGCGGCCCCACTACACATGTTCTGAAGTGTCCCCAAACTTGTGAGGGGGCCAGCGCTGAGTGGCACTGAGTGGGTTGAGCGTGGTACACTCCCACTAAAGAGTCATCGGAAAGGCCAGGTGGGAGGAAGGGGCCGGGGGGGCTCAGGAGACCCAGGTCCTGGCTCGGCTTCATCTGATCTCACGCAGCCTTAACTTCTCAGGCCTCAGTTCCCCATCTGCAAAATGGACAGAACTTGGGGTTTGGCGCCTGGGGCTTGGACTGGAGATGGTTTCACCAGCCATTCCCCAGGGTGTCTGGCAGGGTAAGTAAACTTCAATATTCATCATTCCCTTGACCAGGGTAGGGTCTCCCGCTGAGAAGGAACCCACGCTGGATTGAATGCTCTGCTGTCACCAATCTTGGAATTCATAATTTTCAAACAAGGAGCCCTGCATTTTCATTTTTCGCTGGTCTCCACAAATTACAGAGCCAGTCCTGCCTTTGACAAATCTTTTCTGAGCATCGAAGGTGTATGAGGCCATGAGGCAGGCACCAGGGATAAACTGGTGGAAAAAGTTGACATTGTCTCTGTCCTCATGGAGTTCACAGTCTAGGATTGCCGTGGGTTGGACAGTGGCCTCCCAAAAAGACATGCCCAAGTCCCAGGCAGCTGCGAATGTGACCTTATAGGGAAATAGGTCTTTGCAGATGTAATGAAGTTAAAGATCTTGGGATGGAATCATTCTGGATTTAAGGTGGGCCCTAAATTCAGTGACGTGTACATATAAGAAAAAGGAGGGGGCTTCCCTGGTGGCGCAGTGGTTGAGAGTCCGCCTGCCGATGCAGGGGACACGGGTTCCTGCCCCGGTCCGGGAGGATCCCACATGCTGCAGAGAGGCTGGGCCCGTGAGCCATGGCCGCTGACCCTGCGTGTCCGGAGCCTGTGCTCCGCAATGGGAGAGGCCACAGCAGCTAAATTCAGTGACGTGTACATATAAGAAAAAGGAGGGGGCTTCCCTGGTGGCGCAGTGGTTGAGAGTCCGCCTGCCGATGCAGGGGACACGGGTTCCTGCCCCGGTCCGGGAGGATCCCACATGCTGCAGAGAGGCTGGGCCCGTGAGCCATGGCCGCTGAGCCTGCGCATCCGGAGCTTGTGCTCCGCAGCGGGAGAGGCCACAGTACTGAGAGGCCCGCGTACCACAAAAAAAAAAAAAAAAAAAAAAGAAAAAGAAAAAGGAGGGAATTCCCTGGCGGTCCAGTGGTTAGGACTTGGCGCTTTCACTGCCGTGGGCCTGGGTTCCTGGTTGGAGAACTAAGATCCTGCAAGCTGCCCCGTGTGGCAAAAGAGAAAGGAAGGGAGGGAGGGAGGAAGGAAGGAAGGAAGGGGAGAGGGATATTTGAGACAGTCAGACACAGAAGAGAAGCTCAGAGGGCAAGGCCTTGTGAAGACAGAAGGATCAGAGGGATGGGTCTACAAGCTGAGGAATGCCAAGGGGAGGCGTAGGATGGATTCTCCCCTAGAGCCTCCAGGAGGGGCCAGTCCTGCTGACGCCTTGAGCTTGGGCTTCTGGCCTCCAGAGCTGTCAGAGAATACATTTCTGTTGTTTTAGGTCACCAAGATTGTGGTGATTTGTTACAGCAGCCCTAGGGGAATGGATACCAGAGTAGATAGACAGCAATCAACTCATCACACAAACAAACGTGTGATTGCTGGTGTGACAAGGGACGTGACACATATCTGTGTTGGGGAAGGGTTGTCTGGGACTTGAAGTTCCAGAAGGAGTTAACTAATGAAATGGGAAGAGCATTTCAGGCTGCAGGAACAGCATGGGCAAAGGTCCTGGGGTAAGACGTACTCGCTGTAAAATTGAGGGGAGACACCCCCGGCAGCTTCAAGCCACATGGGTCTCTGATGTGTTGTCTTGGCCACAGAAGGCTTTAAAAAGCCCCAGAACTGGCCAGGTGTCACTGCTCATGGCAGTAGCAGCGATTTGGCGCCTATGGTTTCAGCCCTACCCGTTCCCATTTCACATGGTTTTTTTGTTTTTT
>NC_041227.1:57825773-57828762 GCF_002837175.3 Physeter macrocephalus | reverse complement strand
CAGGCTCAGTAGTTGTGGCTCACGGGCTTAGTTGCTCCGCGGCATGTGGGATCTTCCCAGACCAGGGCTCAAACCCGTGTCCCCTGCATTGGCAGGCAGATTCCCAACCACTGCACCACCAGGGAAGCCCTCACATGGTTTTTGTGTTGCCAGTTTTGGCCCCTGAAGGAAATCTGTTTGCCAGGCTCTGACCTGCCCGGAGCCTCGGCTAGCATCTTCTGACCTGGTGGAGCTTGTGCCTGGTGGCGCAGGCTGGAAGTGCCGGGTGTTCGCGTTCCCAACCAGCAAAGGCGAGACTTTCACTCTGCCTCTCGTGGCTCTGTGAGAGCTCAGCAAGACCTGGCTGAAGACGTGTGGAGGGCACCACACCTGCGGTTTGGGGAGCAGAACTTTCCCTCCAGGAGCTGGAGAGGCAGGCAGTTCTGTGGCCCTGGCTGTGGGGAAGGACACAGGTGGGGCCAGAGGGGTTTTGGCTTCTCCAGGAGGCCAGCTGCATGGCCCAGGACATGCCACCTCCATGCCTTTTCTTCTGTCAATAGATCCAGAGAAATTACTTTCATCTTCTCCACCTCTGTAAACAGAGTTCCGAATTATACCTCCTGGGTAAAGTAGCTGTGAGAATTGAATGAGATGATTTACTCTTTCATTCAACAGATTAATTTTATTATTTTTTTTTTTTTTACATTTTGGAGTTAGGATTTTTGTAACATGTTTATAGATAGTTTGTCTATAAAATATTTTCTATTTTAGTTTTATTGAGATAACATTGGTTTATTACATAATATGTTTCATATTTCTACTTCTAGGTACCTACAGCATGCTCACCACCAACAGTTTAGTTTCCATAGGTCACTGCACTGTCATGGATCCCCTTTACCCATTTTGCACCTCCCCTACCTCCCTGCCTTCCCTTCTGGTAACCCTACTGTTTTGTTCTCTGTGTCTACATGTCTGTTTTTCAACAGATATTTTATGAGCAACTACTAGGTGCCAGGCACTCTTCCAGATGCAAGGGATACCATGGCAAATAAAAGAAGGCAGAAATACATGCTCTCCTGGAACTGATATTCCAGATCAGGGTTTTACAGACTACAGCCCAAGGGTCAGATCTGGCCAGGCATCTGTTTTTGCACAGACTGTAAACCAAGAATGGTTCTTGCATTTTTAAATGGTTGAAAATTAAAAAAAAAAAAATTATGAAATGGGAAAGCTATGTTTTCAGTGTCAATAAGTAAAGTTTTATTGGCACACAGCCGTGCCCATTTGTTCTTGTATTATCTGTGGCTGCTTTGGGGCTGTAGCCATCACAGCAGAGACCACAGGGCCTGCAAAGCTGAGCATGGTTACTCTCAGGTCCTTTATGGAAAAAGTTTGTCGGCTCCTCTTCTAGAATCTTGCTGTTCACAATATGATTTCTGGACTACGGCATCAGCACCACCTGGATGCCTGTTGGAAATCCAGAGCTCCTGAACCAGAGTCTGCATTTCAACAACATTCCCTGGAGATGCCTGCCCCTGTTAAAGTGTGAGGCGTGCTGCCCTAAAATGATGCACGTAAAATGCCAAGCACAGGGCTGCTTAGTAACAGCTCAATAGATCTTATCTGCTGCTGGTAGGCTGATTACTTCATCCTAATTCCCAGAACCTGTGACTTTGTCAGTTACATGGTAAAAGGGTCGACGCAGATGAGGTGAAGGATCTCGAGAAAAGGATGTACACCTGGGTTATGCCGGTGGGCCCAATGATGTCATCACAAGCGTCCTTCTAAGAAGAGGTAGGGGGATCAAAGGAGAAAAAGCTGTGATGGGGGAAGCAGAGGTTGAAGAGGGAGGAAGGGGCCGTGCAGTGGCTAGAAGCTGGAAAAGGCAGGGAAATGGATTCTCCCTTGGGGCTCCCAGGAGGCGTGCAGCTCTGCCGACATCTTGATTTTAGCCTTCCGACCTCCAGAACTGTAAGAGAACACGTTTGTCTTATTTTAAGTCACTAAGTTTGTGGTAATTGTTGCAGCAGTGATAGGAGAACGCTAGAGCTGCTGTTACTATTATTATGAGTGTCGTTGTTGTTGTTATTTGTTGAATGCTGGCTCGGCCATCCACCCACTGACTTGTTTCAGGCAAAGTATTGAATCTCTCTGACCTTCAGTTTCCTGCTCCATAGAATGGAGAGAATGCTTTTTCTTCCTCAAGGCATGGTGGGGCTTCAATGAGAAGATGTGTGTGACTAGGCTTACACTGTGGGTGGTCATCATTACCGACCTTGGTGGCTGGGGGCTGGCTCTGGGTGACCCTTCTACCCAGTGGGGAATCGTGATGGGGCCTCCCTCCTGAGGCTCTGAACTGAGACCCCAAGCATAACTCTGGGTCCGGGCCTCACTAAGGAGAACGCAGTTGTGTGGGCAGCCAAATGGGGGAGGGCGGAATAGGATCACTAAACTGGGGGGGCCACTCTGAGGTGTTCTGATTCAGGGCATTGGATCTCGGCCCAGCCCAGCTCCTGGGGGAGGAGATCACTTGTGTTCCCTTTCTTGCCCTTGCTCTTCCCTTGAGGGAATATCTGCATCTCTTTGCCTTTCACTGTAGCAGCTGCAGACCCGCCGAGGGGCTTCTGCCCTCATAGGGCTGGGGGTTCATGCTGGCTCCCTGAGGAGGGAGAAAGGGCTGCTGACTCCAGGGCTGCCCCGTGCTGAGGCCCCAGCTCCTCTGGGCCCAGTGGGGAGCCAGCACCCCAAGGCCTGGCCATGGAGCCGGCTTGCTAAGCAGCCTGGCTTTCTCAGGCTTTGCTGCTCCGGGCTCTGAGCTCAGTTAACTTGGAGCATTTATTCCACTGGATTGGAACTGGAGGGGGTTCCTTAAAAGCAAAGACCAAGGGGCTTCCCTGGTGGCGCAGCGGTTGCGCGTCCGCCTGCCGATGCAGGGGAACCGGGTTCGCGCCCCGGTCTGGGAGGATCCCACATGCCGCGGAGCGGCTGGGCCCATGAGCCATGGCCGCTG
>NC_041227.1:57709216-57825696 GCF_002837175.3 Physeter macrocephalus | reverse complement strand
CCTGTGCTCCGCAACGGGAGAGGCCACAGCAGAGGGAGGCCTGCATACCACAAAAAAAAAAAAAAAAAAAAAAAAAAAAAAAAAAAAAGCAAAGACCTGTTAGATTCAATGTGTGGGCTCCTGGCACCCAGCACAGGGCCTGGAACAGAGAGGAGAGTTGCTGGACCAGTGAAGGAATGACCAAAGGGGTTGAGAGGCCCCAGCATCAACAAGCAGGCAGGAGCCTCTGCCAGCCCCCAGGAAAAGCTGGGGGACCAGGTGTTCCCCCAGAATCCGGGAGTCCCTGAAGTGGCCCTAAACCTCCGAGGACTACAGGTGGCGTTTCTTTTTTTTTTTAACATCTTTACTGGAGTATAATTGCTTTACAATGGTGTGTTAGTTTCTGCTGTATAACAAAGTGAATCAGCTATATGCATACATATATCCCCATATCCCCTCCCTCTTGCATCTCCCTCCCTCCCACCCTCCCTATCCCACCCCTCTAGGTGGTCACAAAGCACCGAGCTGATCTCCCTGTGCTATGCGGCTGCTTCCCGCTAGCTATCTATTTTACATTTGGTAGTGTATCTAAGTCCATGCCACTCTCTCACTTCATCCCAGCTTACCCTTCCCCCTCCCCGTGTCCTCAAGTCCATTCTCTATGCCTGCGCTAGACACCATATCCTTTTACTTGTAGATATTTCATGCAAAGTTTTTTTTTTTTTTTTCTGTACGCGGGCCTCTCACCGTCGTGGCCTCTCCCGTTGCGGAGCACAGGCTCCGGACGCGCAGGCTCAGCGGCCATGGCTCACCGGCCCAGCCGCTCCGCGGCACGTGGGATCTTCCCGGACCGGGGCGCGAACCCGTGTCCCCTGCATCGGCAGGCGGATTCTCAACCACTGCGCCACCAGGGAAGCCCTCATGCAAAGTTTTGATGGAGAGTCTTTTTGGTTATCTCTTGGGTAATGGGCTCCAAGAGCCCACCAGTCTGGTAGGCGGGGCTGAACTGCTTGGCCCAGACGCAGTGCGGAATGAGGAGAGACAGAGATAGCCAGGCCCCAGCAGGTCAGGCAGTAACAACCCCACCCTGAGGGGCTCCTCTGCACCCGCCCTGCAAGCCTAGGCCTTGGACACTTGCACGTGGAGACCAGGCCAGGGCGCAGGTTAATGAGTCTCAATATTATTAACAAGGCACTTTTTTTGGAAATTCACATAAGAAAATTAACTGTTTGAAAGTGAACAGTTCAACCACCTCTATCTAGTTCACAAATGTTTTTTTTTTATCACCCCCCCCAAAAAAAAACCTGTACCCATTAAGCTCCCCCCAGCCCCCAGGCCCTGGCAAACACTAACCTGCTTTCTGTCTCTATGGATTGACCTATTCTGACCTATTTCATGTAAATGGAATTGTGCCATGTGGCCCATGCATTGGGTTGCTTTCACTTTGCATCATGTTTCAAGGTTCATCTGTGTCAAGCCTGTGTCAGGAGCTCATTCCCAGCGAGCATCCTTTCCCATGGCTCCTTGAGCAAATGTTCTTCTAAGGAAACCCCCAGAAGCAGGGTTGCTGGGCTCTAGCAGTGAATACCTCACCTGCCCTCCTGAAGGTCTGTATTGTTTATCACGGAAAGGGTCATTTCCCAGCTTGCTATCAGTGTACGATTTCATTTGGGCCAATCTTAGGAGAAAAAAAGAATCGTATCTCAGTATTTCAATTTGCCTTTTCTGATTACCAGTGCAGTTGAACCACTGTAGGAAATCTTCCTCTGTAATAGTGGAATTCTAGGTGCCTGTGGTAGAGGAAGACAGGAGGTAGGATAATCTGGGAATCAGGATTCTTCTGGATACCCTCAAATCTCACTGAGTGGGCAATCGCTAGGGTAACCAAAGGTCCTGCGTTGTCCAGGACTGTCCTGGTTTTAGCACCAAAATTCCCATGTCCCAGGAAATCCCTGAGTCTCAATCTGGGGATGGTTGGTTATCACCATGACTTCCTGTTGCCCCTGAACTTGGACCATGGGGCTGAGGGAGGGACAGTGACACAGAGTGGGAGCCCAGGAGCTCCTGTTTTGCTGGGGGGCAGGAGAGAGGAGGAGAAGGAGGAGATGGCCCAGGTGTGTACTGCCCATGCTGGCAGACTCTAGCAGAGATGCTTTGCACCCAGGGCCAGCTCATCCAGCACCTGTGCCGACCTGCCTGGTCGGGGCCCGGCAGCTGAGACAGACGTCTTGGAACAGGGGCTCCAATCCACCCACCCAGCCTGCCGCTGCCCAGCTCACAGGGCTTTCGAGAGACAGGCAGCCTGGCTCCTTGCCACCTACCCAGCGTCCATTCTGGTGCCTCTCCCACCTCTCCACTCATGCCTTAAAGGCCCCTCCCTTTGGGACCTCCTTCCAAGGGCAAAGTTGACATCACCCCTGGGTCAGGTCAGGGGACAGCTGCTTAGCTGTTCAAGATTCAGGAGAATCTATGCACTGTGTCTAGAGAGCTGGGGGTGGGCCAGGCTCCCACTGGGGGGGATCCTGGGTGACACCCCCAGTAGAGAAGTGGCATAAGGTGGGGTGAATGGTGAGAGGCTTGCTTTTTTAAAAAAATTTAATTTTATCGAAGTATAGTTGATTTACAATATTGTGTTAGTTTCTGGTCTATGGCAAAGTGATTCAGTTTCATATATATATTCTTATTCTTTATTCTTATTTTTTTCCATTATGGCTTATTACAGGATATTGAATATAGCTCCCTATGCTATATAGTAGGACCTTGTTTATCTATTTTATATATAGTAGTTTGTATTTGCTAATGCCAACTCCTAATTTTTCCCTCCCCCACCCCCTTTCCCCTCTGGTAACCATAAATTTTTCTATGTCCGTGAGTCTGGTTCTGTTTTGCAAATAAGTTCACTTGTATCATATTTTAGATTCCACACATAAGTGATACCATGGTATTTGTCTTTCTCTGTCTGACTTGCTTCACTTAGTATGATAATCTCTAGGTCCATCCATGTTGCTGCAAATGGCATTATTTCATTCTTTTTTATGGCTGAGTACTATTCCATTATATATATATATATATATATATATATATACACCACCTCTTCTTTATCCATTCATCTGTTGATGGACATTTGGGTTGCTTCCATGTCTTGGCTATTGCGAATAGTGCTGCTATGAACATTGGGGTGCATATATCTTTCTGAATTAGAGTTATCTCTGGATATACGCCCAGGAGTGGGATTGCTGGATCATATGGCAACTGAAGTATCTTAAGGAACCTCCATAATGTTCTCCATAGTGGCTGCGTCAATTTACATTCCCACCGACAGTGTAGGAGGGTTCCCTTTTCTCCACACCCTCTCCAGCATCTATTATTCGTAGACTATTTTTAAAATAAATTTGTTTATTTATTTACTTATTTTTTGCTGCCTTGGGTCTTCATTGCAGTGAGCGGGCTTCTCATTGTGGTGGCTTCTCTTTGTTGCTGAGCACGGGCTCTAGGCGCTCAGGCTTCAGTAGCTGTGGCTCACAGGCTCTAGAGCGCAGGCTCAGTAGTTGTGGTGCACAGGCTTAGTTGCTCCGCGGCATGTGGGATCTTCCTGGACCAGGGATCGAACCTGTGTCCCCTGCATTGGCAGGTGGATTCTTAACCACTGTGCCACCGGGGAAGTCCCTATTTGTAGACTTTTTAATGAGAGGCTCACTTTTTTTTTATCTGTCTCTCCATTTGTCCTTCTGTCCAGGAGGCATTATTTCCCTGACTCTACTGCCTAGCCCGAGACAGGATCCTGAAGATAAGGCAGGAGGACCAGGCAGTGTCCGGGAGTGTATGTGGGAAGAGGGAAGATGTGAACTGTTTGCCCCTGAACAAAACCCCCAAATCAGCAGGCCCGGGGGAGGGGCAGGTGGTAAAACCAGAACTGAACTGGGAGGTGGAGGATTTGGGGAGCAGGCAGCTCTGGGCTTGGCTGCAGGTGTCAGTTTAAATGTCCTTGTCTCGGGAGTGTGGGAAACCTTAGGACAATGACCATGTCTTACTATGTACCCCCCTGTATTCCTCGAGCTTATCAAAGGGCGTGGCACATCGTAGGTGTTCAGCAAGTCATTTCTACACAGATGGATATAAGAATGGGACTAACACATCATGCGACCCTGGGCAAGTCACTTCTTCCCTCTGTGTCTGTTTCGTCCTCTGTAGGATGGAGGGGGAATCCCTAAGTTTCCTCCAGTCTACCGTCTTCAGCTGACCCCTCTCACCCCAGTCCATTCGTGGTCTTTGGCCACCGGAGGCCCCGAAGTGGTCTGTGGGCATCACCCTGCCCTTTAGGGGAGGCTTGGCAGTTCCTGCATCTGGCCTCGGGACGTGCTGCCTGTGTGAGGGCACCTGGACCAGCCCTGCGCTCCAGAGAGAGAGCCTCCCCCGAGAGGGAGCGCTTACGATGCTGTCGGGCCCAGCTCCACTCCCAGGACTGTTGGAATAAAATCCAAAATCCTGACTATGGCCCAACCCTGGTGAATCTCTAATGCCCCACCCGCATCCCCTCAGTTCTCTCCTACCTCGCTCGGGGCCTCTGCAATGCTGTTCCTGCTGCCTGGAATTCCCCCTCCTCCAATCTTCCTTTCACTGCATCCACTTCACACTTCAGGTCTCTGCTCAGATGCCGATTTTTCAGTCTTCCCCTGACCCCACCCCCCCATTACTCTCCATCCAAGCACCCTGTTCTTTTCCTTCACAGGATTATTACAGTTACATATTCATTATTTGTTCATTTTCTTTTGGGGACAGGGCTGGGTCTGTCTTGTTCCCTTCTGTAGCTGCGTCTGGCACAGAACAGACGCTCAATAAATGTTTGTTGAATGAATACATGAACGAGGACATTACCAGTCTTTGCTCCCATACCCCACCACCACCATGTCCTGTTTCCACACTTCTGACTTACTGAGGGCTTCATTGGTGCTGGGCACGGTGCTAAACCTTCTACGTTGCAACCCTATGAGGATGGTATCCCTAGTTCCCATACTTCACAGACGTAGCAGCTGAGGCTCAGAGAGGTGAGGCCACAGGCTCCAGGTCACACAGCATGGAGTGAGGAAGCAGGATCCGATTGAAGTTGCTCCAACCTCCAAGGCCCATGCTCTGAATCTCCACCCAGCCATCCTGAGGTGGGTCCCCGTCCTGGCTGGCCCCAGCCCTCTGCAGAAAGAAGTAGAAGCTGGAGAATTCCACTGGGCCCCAGATGCTCCACCTTGACAGTGGCCTGGCTTGGGGTAGGTCAGCCTTCAGGCTCCGGGTTATGTTCCACTGTTCCTCGCTGCCTCCCAAATTAGTTCCACGTTCAGCCCAGGGCCTGTGGTTTCCACTTGTTTTCTGTAACCGGAGCTTCCCCAGCGCTTGGCACTGAGATGCAGAACTCAGCATCGTCTCAGCTTCCCAATTTCCTTGGATGTTGAGATGATGTCAAATGATTTCACTGGCAGAGAAAAGCCCAGCTGGGGGTCAGTGGGCAGATCACCCCCCACCCCACCCCTTACTCAGGTAGAGAAGAAGCAGAGTGCATCAGCAGAGCCTCCTTTTCTTGTTTTATCCTGGCAACAGATGACAAAAATGAGAGCTCAGAGTGGTTGGGTGATTTGCCCAGTGTCACACGGTAAATGAGAGGCAGGGCGCAATTTGTACAAAACACCCAAGCTCTTCCTCCCAGATGCTTTTCCGGGTGGTGGACAGAAGAGGAACCTGGGGACCCAGAGTGGTGAAAACCCAGACCTTGCCCACACAGGGCTCTAAGTTGAGCAGAAAAAGACCAGATTGAGTGCAAACAGTGATCAAAGCAACGCCCGCCAACATGAGACAATATATATTTTTAGACAGTACGTGAGTCAGCCCTTGATGATTCACAGGCCCGGCTAGGCTTGCAGGGCAGCCCCAGGCCGCCAAGGGCAGGGCAGGAGATCAGCCACACCAGGGACAGGAAGGCTAGAAGAGGTTGAGGGCCACCTCAGGCAGCCCCTCTTTGTCATCTGTTTTGTCAAGGGTTGGATACTTTGAATAAGTGCTTGAAAAGGGCTCACGGTAACAGAACTAGAAGGTGGTGTTATAAGCAGCTTCACATCACTTTGTAACCACCCACACTGGGCTAGACGCTATGGTCAGTGCTGGGGAGACAGCGGCAGAGAACAGGACTGACAGAGCCCTGATCTCCGGCAACTTCTTTGTGGGCCTTCCCGTCTGTGTCACAGTTCAGCTCTGCTGTTATTTTTTAAGGGAAAAGACGTTTTATTGAGATTTTGCTACATAAATAGCTACAAAAAAGCTGGGAGGAACGAGGGGAGCAGCGGCCGTTTCCCGGTCACTAAGGAACCCATGGCCAGGGGGATTGGGAGGGAGACTGGTCATGGCCAGAGGGAGAAAGGATGCCCTGGATGCTGTCTGGCACGAAGAGTCTGATATGAGAGAGAGAAAGAGGGAGGGGTAGCAGAAAAGCAGCCATAGGCAATATGTAAATGAATGGGCATGGTGTGCCAATAAAACTTTATTTATAAAAACAGGAAGTGAGCCAGTGCTGGCCTGGGGGCCATAGTTTGCTGAACCCTATTCTCTAAGATGCCTCCATCCACCCCCTGGCTCCCCTTATTTGCCCTACGCTGTGTGGCTAATAGAACCCCCTCCCCACCGTGAACCACCTGAAACCTGGTCTCCTCCCAGGTAGCTTGCTAGTTCTGCAGGTAAAAACTGCTACAATGCTCTACTTTCAATTTAAAAATGTTCTTGTTTGGCTTCACAACCTCCTACACACAGGGATTTATGGATGTATTGGACTGTGGCCTCCTGGGCTAGCAACATCCACATGTCTCTCTGTCTAGCCTAGTGCTTGAGATGTGGTAGAGGGTAGAGAAGCCTTTGCAGAACAGACACCCCTAAGGCAGTGCCCAGCCCCATCTATCTCTTCACTTTAGGTAGAAACTGGCAAGAAACATACATAAAAGAGGTGTGTGACAGGCTAGGGCCCCTTCTGGTCGTCTTCTCTGTCCCCCAGGGAGTCTGGGCAGCCCCAGTGTCCCTCCCTCTCCCCAGGTTCACACGACAGGTCCAGCAGGAGAGAGAAGAGGAGTAGTGGGAAGGTCCCTGACCAGGACCCCAGCCCTGTGTGTAGTGGGCACGCAGCACTGACCCTCAGTTTCCTCATCTGCAAAATGGATGGAGACAAGGCCCACCTCCCCGAGCTTGCTCAGAGGTGCACGGCTTGGCCTCTAAAATTCAAGGTGAAATGTCCCACATATTAACTGCATGTATGTATATATTGGTATATATTCGCGGACAGACAATCCCCAACTTACAATGGTTCTACTGACGATGGTTCGACTTAAATTTTTTACTTTAAGTGGTGTGAAAGCACTACACATTCAGTAGAAACTATACTTTGAATTTTAATTTTGATATTTTCCTGGGTGAGCGATACATGACACGCTCCTGTCTTGTGGTGCTGGGCAGCTGCAGCCACGCGATCACAAGGGTAAACAACCGACACCCTTAGAGCCGTTCTGTACTTCGCTTTCAGTACTGTATTCAATAAACTACATGAGTTACTCGATTTTATTGTAAAATAGGCTCTGTTAGATGCTTTTGACCAACTGTGGGCTAATGTAAGTGTTCTGAGCACGTTTAAGGTAGGTAAGGCTCAGCTATGATGTTTGGTAGATTAGGTATATTAAGTGGATTTTCCATTTACGATATTTTCAATGTATGATGGGTATATCGGGTTGTAACCCTATGCTAAGTCGAGGAAGATCTGTGTATATATATGTACATAAATATAGACTATATATAAAATCTCCCTCTCAGGAAGAGGCCTGTCTTAGCAGAGCCACTGTGCTCAGTCATTGGTCCAAAGCAGCCTACAGAAAGAGTAACTGCTTCTTCTGCAGCTAAAAATCTAGAACATTATTGAGAACTTGCTTTGTGCCAGTCTGAGCTAAGCCCTTCAGAGTCTTAATTTAATCCTCAAACGGTCCTGTGAGTTTGGTACCATTCTTTCCCCCATGTTACAGATAAGGTGCAGAGAGGTTAAGTAAATTGTCCAAGGTCACACAGCCAGCAAGAAGGATGCAGAACTAGACAACTGGATTCCATGTACACAGCACCCCTCACACAGGGCCTGGCAGAAAGTGGTAGTAATAATAGCTGGTGTGTTTTTCCCAAAAGTTGGACCCAGGCCTGTGTGGACTACAAAGTGCACCATACTATGGGAGATGACTACATTATTAGCTCCAAGAAAATTAGCAGAATTTCAGTATCGTCTAGTATCCAGTGTACAGTCAGATGTTCCCAGTTGTCCCAATCTATAAAAATATATTGCATAGCTGCCTTTTAAAACCAGGATCCTATCACACCCAGTTCACACCTTGCATTTGGTTTTGTCTTTTCAGTATTTTAGTGTATTTTCATCCTGCCATCTTTCTTTTCTCCCATGACATTGACTTCTAGAAGAATCCAGGTCTTTCATCTTATAGATGATCTCAAATTCATATTGTCTAATTATCTGCTCCTGAGGTTGTTTAATGTTCCTCTGTCCCTGTATGTCCTCTAACCTGGAAGGCTTAAGCCTAGAGGCTTAACTGGATTCTGATGCAACTTTTTAAGCAAGAATACCCCATAGGTGACGTTTTGTTGCATCATATTGGGGAACTCACACTAGCAGTTTATATCATTATATCAGTGATGCTGAGTTTATTAATTTTGGCGTTGCCTCCCAGTTTCTCCATATACACTCTATTGTCCGCTGTGCAATAGACAACCCCTGGGGTGATGTCTTGGCTCCAGGTGAGTATCCTGTACCCGAATGGCCTTTCACCACGGGCTTCCACAGTCAGTAGAGATCCTTACCCAAATCACTTATTGCACTGGAGTCTGCAAAACTGACTGTTCTATCATTCCTTCTATGTTTTTAGCTGGTATTCTTGTATAGAAAGAGCTTTTCCCCCCACTTTTTGTTTTTAAGTACAGTCAATTCTCATTATTCATGGTAGGTAGGTTCTGTAGGGTCACCTTAAACGCTGAACCATGGCTCTTAGAGGAAATACAGGGTTAGGTTCCTGTGAGCCTTGGGTCACAAGCTTTTGGTCAACCAATCACTATATAACCTTGTTTTATGTGTGTTTCTGTTTAAAAGATTTTTAATTTAATATGTGTTATTGATCCATTAACATTGAATTCATGGCCAACAACACAAAATCTCATGCCTGAGTGAAACTTATCTGACACATGTTTTCTCTACAACACACATCACAGCCTCTTCTTGGGCTTAGGAACACTAGACAGCACTTCACTATACTTGAGGCCATCTTAAGTAGCAAAATCAACAAAAACCACAAAAATGTGGGGAAAAAAAACCCCCACGAAAAACCTGGCACTCAATAGACCTCAAAAAAGGACTTTTGTTTATGGTCTGAGAGCTGAAACAAGAAGGCAGGGTGTCACCTTGTTTAACTTCACCTGGGAACATGCACGTCAGGTGAATTTTTTTTTTTTTTTTTTTTTTTAACCACTTATTGCATGTCCAAGAATGTGACAGTTGCTGAGAGTATTGATTTGGGGATTACAAATAAAATTTAGCGAGTAGACAAACTTGCAAATACTGCCTCTGTGAATGATGAGGATACACTGTATCAGTATGGACACAGGAATATTTATTGACTGAATACCTTGCAGTTCGTTATAGTCACTTTTTTTTTTTTTTTAGATGTTCAGAACTCTCAGTTTAGCCAAGGTGAGTCCCTTTAATCTGGCTTTTGTGACCTTTGACATGATTCTTTTTGTCTTTGATAGCTTTCTTGCTTTTTGGTACGATATATCCTAAGCCCACCTGGAATCAGCCATTTGTCCAGAGAGCCTCAGTTCTCAGTTAAGAAGAAATGATACTTAGAAACCATGACCTGAGTACTAGGTGTGCTTATTGCTACTGGGGTGTCATTGCTCCTAGACCGTTTCAGTGGACAGAGATAGAAAATGTATTTGTAAAAATCATGTACACATATTGATACATATTGATAATCCCAATTCAAATTTCACATATTAAGAGTATTTTCTTTTTTTTAATTAATTAATTTATTTATTTATTTTTGGCCGCATTGGATACTTGTTGCTGCGTGGGGGCTTTCTTTAGTTGCAGCAAGCGGGGGCTACTCTTCGTTGCGGTGCGCAATCTTCTCATTGCAGTGGCTTCTCTTGTTGCGGAGCAGAGGCTCTAGACATGTGGGCTTCAGTAGTTGTGGCACATGGGCTCTCAAGCACAGGCTCAGTAGTTGTGGCACACGGGCTTAGTTGCTCCGCGGCATGTGGGATCTTCCTGGACCAGGGCTCCAACCCATGTCCCTTGCATTGGCAGGCGGATTCTCAACCACTGCGCCACCAGGGAAGCCCAAGAGTATTTTCTTAATTATTTTTTATTGTGATAAAATATTTATAACATAAAATTTACCATCTCAACCATTTTTAAGCAAACAATTCAGTGGCATTAAGTGCACTCACATTGTTTTGCAACTATCACCCACCATCTCTCATCCCAGAACTTTTCATCATCCCAAACTGAAATTCTATACCTGTCAAACAGGAGCTCCCCATTCCTTCTTTTTCAAGGCAGAATAATATTCCATTGTATGTTTATACCACATTTTGTTTATCCATTCATCCGTTTATGGAGATTTAGTTTGTTTCTACCTTTTGGCTATTGTGAGTAATGCTGCTATGGACATGGGTGTACAAATACCTATTCATCTTAACTACTTTTACATTATATTTGTATTTCTCGTCTCTTACACTGAAAAACCTAGGCTCCTAATGACATTAGTTTTTACTCTTTGCTTTATCTTACAATATGTATAGAATAGTTGCAAAATTTTAGTAGTGGTGACTTCTAAAAATAAACCTACAGGGGACAAAAAGCAGATCAGTGGGGGAAGGGGAATGAGGAGTGCCTGCTTAATGGTTTTGGGGTGATGAAAATGTTTTAGTGGGGGTGTATTTCTGCCTTCCTTCTGTCTTAAATAAACAAACTTTCTTTGTGTGCTGTCCCACACGTTATGCTGTGTCTCTGATAATAAACTTTGTACCTGTTTTTACAAAACAAAAGCAAAATAAAAAAAAATGTTTTAGAAGTAGATAATAGCGATGGTTGCACAACATTGTGAATGTACTAAATGCCACACTGAATTTTAATCTTTAAAATGGTTAGTTTTATGTTTTCTGAATTTCACTTCAATTTTTTAAAAAACCCTACTGGGTGCCATTTAAGATTCCTTTGCATTTCTTTTTGTCCTTAGAATGTATCACTCTGAGGAGATGCAGTCAGATCACTGTGTTCAAAAGTTCTGACGGGGCCTTCCTGGTGGTGCAGTTGTTGCGAGTCCGCCTGCCGATGCGGGGGACGCGGGTTCGTGCCCCGGTCCGGGAAGATCCCGCATGCCGCGGAGCGTCTGGGCCCGTGAGCCATGGCCGCTGAGCCTGCGCGTCCGGAGCCTGTGCCCCGCAACGGGAGAGGCCACAACAGTGAGAGGCCCGCGTACCACAAAAAGAAAAAAAAAAAAAAGTTCTGAGATACACTTTTCTCAGTGTGGTTATCAATCTAGTACACAATTAGGTTCACTTGTTTCTGTTTTGTATTCACATTTGGGGTTTGCTTTTTTTTCTTTTTTCTTTAATTTCTAGAGTATAAAGCAGTACATGAATAAAACAAAGTTAAAAAGCCCGCCCCCATCCCGATCCCCTCTATTCCAATCCCAACCAGCTGCCTTTGAGTGACTGTTTTCATTGGTTTCTGTTCATTTTCCTTTCTTTTTGCAAAAATAAACATAATAGGTAGGTACAGATATTCCTATTTCTTCTATTTCTAACACAAAAAGTAGGATACTGTGTTCACCATTATATGATTTGTTTTTTCCACTTAAAATTAGAAGAAATAATAATATTTTATCAAATGTTGTAAATAGTTTTTTTTTCAGAGTTTGTGGTTTTCCTTTCATTTCTGTGTAGAAACAAAGATCACGGAGGCAAGTTCCCCAAGGCTGTGAGGGATAACTGCTAAGGGGGTTAGAGTGGAGTTTTGAAAATGGAATAGAATTTTGTGGGTGAAGAAGGGGAAAGGCAGTTGGGAACAGCATGCAGCAAACCAAAGAGGCATCAGAGGATGGGGTCCGGGACCAAGTTCCTGAGGCAGGGGTGGGGATGAAGTGGTGTCCCGGTGCCGGGTGCTAGGGAGCCACTGAAGGCTCTAGAGCTGCAGAGTGGCCTGGTGGATCTGATTTAGTGATGGATCCAGGGCTGGGAAGGGGCAGCTTAGAGGGGCAGCAAAGGCATGTCTGAGAGGTGCCTGTATTTCCCGGAACTCCCTCTGGGCTCTTAGATTCAGAGCCGAGGGCAACTCTGGTGTGTCCTGAGGCTTCTCTCTCCCCTCCTGCCCCTGGGATGGGCTAGGCAGTGTCTTCACCCTGTGGCCTGAGGTCCTCCTCCGCCCATCCTCCACCCCAGGGGCTCCCTGTACCTCCAGAAAGATCTAGGCCCATGAAAATGATGTACCCCCTTGTGGGGACTTGACCTTCAAGCTCACACCTCCTTCTTGCCCCTTGGCTGCAGCCTTGATGTGTGTTCACGGGATCATCCCAGTGGGCTGAGGGGCATGTAGCCTTGGGCCCTTGAGGAGCTGGGGGAGCACCTGGGAGCAGCCGTCCAGCCCAGAGCCCCCCTTCCAAAGCCCAGGAGGGGATCTGAGCCTGGGGACTCACCAAGGACCGTGGTGACAGTGAGGGCAGAGAGAGGCCTCTGAGGGGAGCAGACAGGAGCAAGGTGGCTCCCAGACCCCAACCCCACCAGTTATTACAGAGACCACAGAGGGCCCAGGGCAGGGCGGAGAGAGCTGCCGGGGCTCTGCCTGGGTGCAGGGGCTCCTGTGACTCACTGTCCCAACACTGGTTCCTTGATGTGCCAGCTCAGTGGAGAAATCGCGCTGCCCCTGCCCATCCCAGCCTGGAGCAGGGTGCCCCTTCCATCTGTGGGGTCTGGGATCACACAAACCCGGTTCCATTCCAGGCTGTGTCCTGCCAGGTGAGCCCCATCACCCCTCTGAGTCTCTTTCACCCCCTCCCCCGTAAAATAAAGGGATTATGTGGTCTGGGACATAGCCTACCTTCTGTACACAGTCACAGGGATGTCGACACAATTCCCTCCTGGCCCTTTATCTTGGCAGAGATGTAGGACCCTGGACTGCTCCAAGGATCAGAGTAGGGGCTAGGAGGTCTGCATAGAGCTTGCCAGATATTCAACCAGCAGACGCCCGCCATTCCTGTCCCCCTGCCCAGGTTAAGCATGACTGACACGCACGCGCACGCACACACGCACACACGCACACACGCACACACGCACACACACACACACCCTGGCCCTTTATCTTGGCAGAGATGTAGGACCCTGGACTGCTCCAAGGATCAGAGTAGGGGCTAGGAGGTCTGCATAGAGCTTGCCAGATATTCAACCAGCAGACGCCCGCCATTCCTGTCCCCCTGCCCAGGTTAAGCATGACTGACGCGCACGCGCACACGCACACACGCACACACACACACACACCCCTTCCTTCTGGCCCCAGGCAACAGGAAGCCCAAGTGACCCTGGGCAAATCTCTCCTCTTCCCGGCCTCACTTTGCTCATCTCTGGGGACAGAGTTGGATCCAGTGGTCTTGAAGGTCCTTCAGTGTCCAAACTCAAGGATTCTTTTTTTTCCTTTTTTTTAATTAGTTAATTTATTTTTGGCTGCGTTAGGTCTTCGTTGCTGACCACGGGCTTTCTCTAGTTGTGGCGAGGGGGAGCTACTCTTCATTGTGGTGCATGGTCTTCTCCTTGCGGTGGCTTCTCTTGTTGCGGAGCATGGGCTCTAGGCGCAAGGACTTCAGTAGTTGTGGCACATGGGCTCAGTAGTTGTGACTCACAGGCTCTAGAGCGCAGGCTCAGTAGTTGTGGTGCATGGGCTTAGCTGCTCTGCAGCATGTGGGATCTTCCTGGACCAGGGCTCGAACCCATGTCCCCTGCATTGGCAGGCAGATTCTTAACCACTGCACCACCAGGGAAGTCCCCCCATTTTTTTTTCTTTTGCGGTACGCGGGCCTCTCACTGCTGTGGCCTCTCCCGTTGTGGAGCACAGGCTCCGGACACGCAGGCTCATTGGCCATGGCTCACAGGCCCAGCCGCTCCGCGGCACGTGGGATCTTCCTGGACCGGGGCACGAACCCATGTCCCCTGCATCGGCAGGCGGACTCTCAACCACTGCGCCACCAGGGAAGCACACCCCATTTTTTTTTAACAGTTGTATTCAAATATAATTCATATACCATACACTTCAGCCATTTAAAAGTACAATTCAGTGGTTTTTAGTATATTTACAAATATGTGCAACCATCACTACTATCAATTTTAGAACATCTTCAACATCTCAAAAAGAAACCTGGTACCCATTAGCTATCAGCCCTCCTACCCCCGTCTCCACAGCTCCAGACACTACAATCTGCTTTCTGTCTCCTAGATTTCCCTATTTGGACTTTCACATAAATGGAATCATAGAAGATGCTAAATGGCCGCTTTCACTTAACATCACGTTTTCATCCATGTCCTGGCCCGTGTCAGTACTTTTTATGGCTGAATGATATTCCGTTGTATGGAATTACTGCATTTTGTTTGTCTGTTTGTCTGTTGATGGACATTTGGGTGGTTTCTGCTTTTTGGCTCCTATGAATAAGGCTACAGCAAACATTCATGTACAAGTTTTTGTGTGTATGTAGTTCTCTTGGGTACATACCTAGGAGTGGAATTGCTGGGTCATAGGTTAACTCTGTGCTTAACTGTTTGAGGAACCACCTGACTGTTCCACTGAGGGTTCCATTCAAGTTTTCCTAACTCCTCTGTTAGAGTTCCTGGGGTTAAGAAGAAAAGCGGCCCCCTGTGCAGCTCTACAGCCTGACGGATTGTTCGGGCCTGTTTGTCCATTCACATCCAGCCCCACCTTCTGGACCCCGCAATGCACCAGCTCTGATGTCAGGAGGAGATCAGAGTGAAGAGAGGATGAGGATCCCAGAAAGTTCCATGTCCATTGCTTTAATCTTTGCCAGAGTCTACCACGCAGGCACTGTAATATCATGGCCATTTTTTGGATAAGAACATTGAGGCTGGACTTCCCTGGTGGCACAGTGGTTAAGAATCCGCGTGCAGGGAACATGGGTTCGAGCCCTGGTCCGGGAAAATCCCACATGCCACGGAGCAGCTAAGCCTGTGGGCCACAACTACTGAGCCTGCACTCTAGAGCCTGCGAGCCACAACTACTGAAGCCCACTCACCTAGAGCCCGTGCTCCGCAACAGAAGCCACTTAATGAGAAGCCCGCACACTGCAACGAAGAGTAGCTCCCGCTCGCCGCAACTAGAGAAAGCCCTTGCACGGCAACGAAGACCCAACACAGCCAAAAACAAAACAAAACAAAACAAAACAAACTTATACATTTAAAAAAAAAAAAAAGAGGAAAGGTGCCACCATCTTGTCATTGTTTTGTCATGCTTCTCAGCCCCCACCTGTACTGCCGTATCAATATTCAAGGACGAGGTAGAATCACAGCTTTATTTCCACTGTATAAAGCTGGTATGACGTGACGGATGGGTAAGAATTTGTATTTAAACATCTATAAGGTTCCTTTCAGGCTTCATTTCCCTTTCATCAACTGCAGGCTACATTTACATGGGTTTTTACTGAAGATAATAATAATATAACAATTATTGAGCAACTATGGTATTCAGGTGACTTTACACACTACTTTTTAGTCCTTATACAACTTTGTGCAGTAAGTAGGACTAACCTACATGACAAAGAAACTTAGGTTGAGAGAGGTTCAGTATTTTGCTCAAGATAAGTCAGAGCTTGATCTATTTGCTTTACTAAGAAGCTTCACTTGGTATGTTTAAACTGTGATACCTGCCTTGATTTCAAACTATTTTACAAAGCTATAGTAATCAAAAGAGTATGGTATTGGCATAAACCTGACACATAGGTCAATGGAACAGAACAGAAATCCCAGAAATAAACCCACGCGTATATGGTTGGTTAATTTTCAACAGAGGCACCAAGAATATACATGGAGAAATGCACGGCAACGAAGACCCAACACAGCCAAAAATAAATAATAAAATAAATAAATAAATTTATTTTAAAAAAAAAGAACATTGAGGCTCTGAGAAATGATAAAACTCACTGGATATCAAACAGCTACGTGGTGGCCAAGCTGGGATTTGAACCCAGACTGGCTGAGCCCAGGGTCTGTGCTCGTAACCACCAGTCTACACTGCTAGCACCCGTTGTCCCTGCGCTGGTACGGACTGAGGTGCCCCTCTGCCCTCTGGCATCTCATAGGTACAGGGTTCCTGTTCTGCTCGGAAAACTTGGGGGGTGGAGTTCCGATGCTGATGTCTGTGACCCCAGGGGACAGAAGGGGTGGGGAGGGGCCTGCCCCAGGCCCCTCGTCTCAGTTGGCTCCCATGTCATTTCGTGTTGCTTAAGCCATCTGGCTGATTAGCTATGGCTGTGTTTCCGGGAACATGAAAATGAGCTGATTCCCCAAACAGCTGTGCCCCTTGCTCCCTTGGCTCCCCTGCCTGCCTCCCCCTGGGGTGTGTCCTCAGCTAGAGGGCCTGGGAGGTGGGAGGGGACAGCTGGGCAGGACCACACTCACGGTCGCCCCAAAAGGGAGACCCCTTCATCCTACTTTACAGACAAGGAAAAGTAGGAAGGCCACTGGGGGCGTCACACAGGCCGGGTCTGTCCAGGGCATCTCCAGCTACCTCTCTGGGTCCCAGGAGGCCTTTTTTTTTTTTTTTTTTTTTTTGCGGTATGCGGGCCCCTCACCGCTGTGGCTTCTCCCGTTGCAGAGCACAGGCTCCGGACGCGCAGGCTCAGCGGCCACGGCTCACAGGCCCAGCCGCTCTGCGGCATGTGGGATCTTCCCGGACCGGGGCACGAACCCGTGTTCCCTGCCTTGGCAGGCGGACTCTCAACTACTGCGCCACCAGGGAAGCCCAAGGCCTTCTTTTTAACAGCTTTATTGAGATTTACTTACATCCCCCAAAATTCATTTGTTTAAAGTGCACAATTCTACCAATTTTAGTAAATTCACGGAGTTGTGCAATCATCACCACAGTCTAATTTTTCAACACTTTCATCACCCCAAAAAGAAACCCCGTGCCCATTTGCAGTCATTCCCACAGCTACCCCCAGCTCCAGACAGCCACTAATCTACTTTATGTTTCTATAGACTTACCTTTTCTGGACATTTATATGCATGGAGTCATATAATACGTGGTCTTTTGTGACTGGCTTTTTTTCACTTAGCGTGTCTTTGAGGTTCATCCGTGTTGTAGCAGGTTTCAGAATTCACTCCTTTTTGTGGCTGAATAATATTCCTTTGTGTGAATAGACCATGTTTTGTTTCTCCATTCATGAGGTGATGGACATTTGAGTGGTTTCCACTTTTTGGCTATTGTGAATAGTGGTACTATGAACATGCTCCTACAAGTCTATGCGGATGTGTGTTTTCAGTACTCTTTCATTTCATAGATAGTCAGGTGTGGAATTGCTGGGTCATATGGTAATTCTCTGTTTAACTTTTTTTTTTTACTTGAAGTCTAGTTGATTTACAATGTTGTGCCTATCTCTGCTGTACAGCAGAGTGACTCAGTTATACATATAGAGACATTCTTTTTTTATATATGTTCTTTGACATTGTGGTTTATCACAGGATATTGAATATAGTTCCCTGTCCTATACAATAGGACCTTTCTGTTTATCTGTTTAACTTTTTGAAGAACGGCCAACCTGTTTTGTAGAATGGCTGCTCTATTTTACATGAAGTTTCCAGTTCCTTCTATATCCCCGCCAACGTCTTTATTATCTGTCTTTTTGATTCTAGACATCTGAGTGAGTGTGAAGGGGCATCTCATTCTAATTCTGATTTGCATCTTCTCTGATGGCTAATGACGCTGAGCATCTTTTCATGGTCTTGTTGGCCTGTTGTAAAGCTTTTTCGGAGAAATGTCCATTCATATATTTTGCTCACTTTTGATTAGGTTATTTGTTTTCTTCCTGTTGAGTTGTAAGAATTCTTTATATATGCTGGATATAAATCCCAGGAGGGCATTGAATGTCTGTTTCCAGTGCAGGTCCTGGGGGTGGTGAGAACCCGCAGTGGGTCTCTGCCTGGACCACTGAGTCAGCTCTTTCTGGAGCCAGAGTCCCAACTGGCTCAGCTGGGGAGGGCTCAGAGGAAAACCTCAGGGGTCCCGGGGTCTGTGGGCCCCAGCTGGCTTGGGATTGTGCTCAGAGTCGGCAGTAAGTGGGGGTCTGTTCTTCTGACAGATGGGGAGATCCTCACCTCTGACCCCTCACTCCTCACCTTCTCCCTTCTAGTGAGGGGGTCTCTGTAACCCTGGCCTTATCTACCTCAGAGCCTCCAAGCCTGACCTTGACCCCAGCTCCCACCAGAGGGCCTCAAAGTGGCCTTTGGGGTTCATGCCCAGCTACAGAACCCCAGTCTGCGAGCCGTCAGCTCTCCAGGGCACCCTTTCCTCCCTCCTTCCCCCACCTGGCCCCCCAAGCATTAGGAGCTGCTGCTTTGAAGATGCCCATGTGAGCCCAGAGGCAACCAGACCCCGTTTTGTTCGCCCATCACAGACACGGGGAGAAGGGGGTGTGTCTGCCCCCCAAGGGCTGTGGTCCACCTTTACTGCTTTGGGCCTGGGTCCTGTGAACATGTGACCCTTTGCTGGAGAAAATCCCCCAGCAAAAGGGGCTTTCCAGGGCCGGGCAGCAGGCCTGGCTTTTGCTCTGGCACCTGATGTGGGTTGTGGCTGAGAGCAGCAGTGAGAGGCAGCCTGAACACTTGACACGGTCCTGTCCCAAAGTGATGGCGTTAGAAGCCCTGGTTCAGATCCCCTCCCTGCCCCTTGGCGGATGGCACTGTTAGCTCTCTGCACCTCAGCTTCTTCTCCTGCACGATGGGACATGATCCATCCCATAGTGCTGGCTGTGGCCAAGGAACCAGGGAGTCTGGCTGGTCAAGAGATAACTGAGACAGTGGTTCCGGGGTGACCCCGTTCATCACCTGACTCCTCCTCCCTGAGCCCCACCTGGGCGTCACCTCCACCACCTCCTCCAGGCGGGGTGATGGAGTTGCCCTTTGGGTTTCCGCGGCCCCCGGTATGGCCTGGGTCACAACACTGGTCACGCTGTCTACCCTTGTCTGTCTGTCTCCGTGGCTGATCTGGGGCTCCTGAGGGCAGGGGTATGCCACGTTCACTTCTGTGTCCTTAGCTTCTCACCTGACCTGTCCCAGAGTGGGTGACCAGGACCGAATGGCTGAACCAACAACCCCTTCTCCCCTGGTGAACCTGGGTTCAAGGATTCCGTTGGCCGGGCACAGGGTCTTAGGATGGGTGGGCTTCATCCTTGTCTTAGGTAGCCGGGGATGGTGCCGGGCTGGGCTCAGGGCCAGCAGGGGAAGCCTGCGGGGTTGGCCTCTTGCTCTGCTGTCCCGGCCGGTGTGTGGGCGGGGATTTTCTTAGAGCAAGGCCAGCCTGGGCTGGGTGCATCTGCACGCTGATGCTCTGGGGCCTGGGGCTTCTCACCATCCTGGCTTGGCACTGATGAGGATTCCCCGCTCAGCCCAGCCCTGAGTGGCTGGCGGCTCCTTCTTGCCAGACTAGATGCCCAGTGGAGTTGCACCCCCCGGCCCTGGGGTTTGCTGTCATGACTCTTCCATTTCCTAAAAGGAATGAAATCTGGTAGGCAGGGGACCAGGACAGGGTGTGTACAGCCGGGACCTGGGTGGGTGGCCCGACCTCCCTATTCCCGTCCCAAACGCAGCGGGTGTCACAGCACCATTGCGCTCTGTGTGTTTCTTCATCTGTAACGTTGAGGTCAAATGCGTATTAATCACTAGCAGTCAACACCCCCATCCCCCCATCCTGTACCCCCTGTACCAAGATAAGGGATGTGCATACATTTTAAAGGGGTAGTGTGGTGGCCTATCCCCCAGGAGCTGAATTGCCTGGGTTCGAATCCAACCTCGGACCGTCACCAAGCAACTCTCTGAGCCTCGGTTCCTCGCCTGTTCTGGCTTTCTCTCGAAGATACAGAGTCATAATGTACGTGAGGCGCGCTCAGCGTGGTGCCTGGTGCACGAGTGCTCAGTGAATGAAGGTGCCAGGCAGCGGCGGAGGAGCCCGTGCAAAGCCCTGGCTCTCCGAGCCTTCCTCCAGTCCTCGGTGTGCTGGCTGTCCTGTGGCTGCCTTCCCTCACGGGTGTGAGGTGACAGCCAGCGGCCAGGGGGCCACCTGCTTCTTGCTCGCCGTCCTGGGTTGGGGAAGCTTTTCTTCCCACAGTTGGCTAATGAGAGTCCTAAGTAGGGTTGCCAGATAGACTACAAGACACCCGGTTATTCAGATCCACAATGAGTAAATGTTTAGTGTAAGTATATCCCAAATGTTACATGGTTATACTTATACTAAAAAAAACATGTATTTGTTGTTGGGCTGAAATTCCAATTTAGCTCGGTGTCCTGTATTTTTATTTTTGCTAAATCTAGTCCTGATTGTGACCCACTCCCACCCGGGGCCTGGGGCCAGCCCTGGGCTAACTGATTTAGGGTGTGCACGGTTGGGATTGATCTAAGCTAATTAAGGTTCAGGCTGGGGTTGGGAATGGGGGTGGGGTCATCTCTCACAACCACTGGCTGGAAGGGGCTGCCGGCGAGGTCACGCTGGTTCTCCACGACTGGGAAAGTGCCAGTTACTGTCTCTGCCCACCTAGAGAGAGACTTCGCCTAGAATGAGAAGTCTAGAAATTCAGGCGATGTCTGAATCTCACTCCCGTGGCCCTTATGTGGGCCAGGGGCCTGGGGCTCCCCATCCCTAGGCTGGGGCCCCACGGAACAGACTCCGGCTGCTGACATCTGGGGGAACCCCTCAGGGCTGCCTCAACTTCCCTCTGGGTCCCCCCACTGCTTGCATCTGGCCCACGTGTGCTCTTTCATCCTCTTGGCAGGACTCTAGGGGGCAAGGTGTTGTGAGCTGTGACCCATTTTACAGATGTCTCCTGGCCAACTGGTGTGTCTAAAGTAGCGTGAAGTTCAGACTGCAGGGGCCTGGGTTCCAGCTCCACTACCTCCTCGCCGAGTCTCTTTGAGGCCCTGTACAAATTAAATAAGATAAACTAGAAGGGCACGTCTTGCAGGGCCTGGCAAACAGCAAGCGCCAGATAAGTGCATATTTTTGGTGTTGCTGTTGTTCAGACTCTGGTCTTCCTTTGTCCTTCATTCACACGCATTTTGGGAGTGTCCCTAGACATCAGGCTTTGGAGGGACAGAGAGCCAGATGCCCAGCCAGGTGTCCTCAGGGAGGAAGGCAGGTGACAGGGTGGTGTTTCCACCCACCCTCCGCTCCTTCCTTGCTCGGGCCTGGGCCAAGCTCAGGTGATGGAATATGATGTCTGGGAGACCAAGAAATGGGACAGAGACCCTTGGGGTCAAGCACTGTCTTAATGAACGGTCAGCTCTGGCTGGTGGGAGGGGTCACCCTTGTCCGTGCTTCACTCTGTGGGTCTGAGGTGCTTCTTCTAGGGGACGGGTCCCCAGCTAAAGGCCAGGAGGAAGGAGGGGGATCCCTGGGACACGTGGAGACCTGGCGTGCCATCCCTGGACGCTGCACAGTGCGCCATCCTTCCATTGTGGGAATGATTTGATAGCAGACATGGCCTTGACCCCTTCCAGGTGTCAGGAGCATGGCTAAAGGTACAGACTTATATACCACTGAATGGGATCCACTTTTAGAGGCACCATGATAGAACTGACACTGGGTCCACGGGAGCTAATTCTGCTGGGGGAAGAGGGGGTGGAAAAGGGGCAGGGAAAGTTTCAGGGGTGAGATGTCTGCAGAGGACTTGGGACAAAGCAGTAAATTCAGTCTAAAGGGCTACTTATACTACCCCCCCGCAAGGTGGAGGGAGCAGCCTGTGCAAGGGCCCTGGGGTTTGAAAGCACTGTGATGTCAGCCCAGTTGGGTGGCATGAAATTCATCAAACTGTTGTTGCTTTATGGATGGAGTAAGGTTGGGGTCAGCTGAGAGGTGGGTGGGCTGCCCTTCTGGGACGCTGGGCACTGTGTGTCTCCCTGCTCCCAGCGCAGGTTGGAAGATCACGGTTTTTGCAGAAAATGTCTCAGTGGCTTTCTCTCCCTGAGGAACGTTGTCATCTGGGGTCTAAAGAAGAAGATTGAGCCTCTTAGTACTCCCCGTGTTTGCAGACCAGCCAGAAGGGTAGCCCCTCCCCAGGTCTGGGGGCAAAGATGGTGTCCCCTGTAGGCTGGCCCCTGTGAGCAGAGCTGTCTGTGTGCCAGGCCCTGCTGACCCACGGCCTGTACGTGTGGATCAAGACACCCCCCAGGCCGCCTCTGGGGCCACCCCAGCAGGGCCGCGGGCAGCTGCTCCCTGGCCTGCAGCTGGGGCTGCAGTGGGAAGGCTCCTGGCTTCCTGCTGGTTCTTTCCTCATCTCCTTCCCCTCCCCTGGGGCATATAGGGGAAGGTAAATTGGGGGAGTGGGTCTCGTGCCTTTTCTGCTGTGTAATTTTGATGGGAGATCCTTGGCCTCTCTGAGCCTCAGTTTCCTCATCTGCAAAGTCGGGACACCACAGCCTGCCCCCCCAAGTCTGTTACAAGTGTGAAACGAAGCAGAGTTTGCCTGGAGCCCACAGAGCTGGACTTGGGACTCAGGCAGCTGGCTGTGGGGCAGTGCTTCAACCTCTGCAGAGAGAATCAACACGGGCATGTCCCGTGGGGTGTAGGGGCGCCCAGGAGGCACTATTTCAGACACAGCACTGCCTTGCCACTAAGACATACTTTTTTTTCTCAGATGTGAATAATTTCTGAAATCTGAGTGTCTTCCGAATAGCATCCCTGTTTAATGGGCACTGGCATTACATGTGTTTACTGGTGCCCAGGTGCTCGTGGGGCACCTGGGAATGCAGCAGAGAAGGAGACAGATGAAGCCCCTGGCTTTGTGGAGCTCACGTCCATGGTGCGGGGAGGTGGAGAGAAAGGAATACATTAGCAAGATTATGTCAGGGAGCCATGAGTTCCAGAAGGAAATAAAATAAGGCAAAAGGAGAGAGAGCAACCAGGGAGGGACCTTGGGGAGACCTGCCCTGGAGAATTTTGGAGGTAAGGGTTCTCTAAGGAGGTGACTTTTGAACTGAGCCCTGAAGGGGGAGAATTAATACAGGGTCCAAAGATAGGCATCCCCGGCTGAAGTTGCCTGGGCAAAGGCCCTGAGGTACAAAATAGCCTGCAAGTTTGGCCCGATTGTGTGGCTTGAAGCCAATGAAGGTGTCACTTTGCTAAGGAGTAGAGTTGAGGTCTGCGGAGAGATGTGTGCTCCCCACCACCCACACCCCCAGCTCAAGCTGTGGCAAGATCTGCTGAGAAAGCATTCCAGGCAGAGGGAATCGCGTGTGCAAAGGTCCTGAGGCAGGAGGGAGCTTGGCACATTCAGGAGATGAAAGAGGGTCAGTGAGGCTGTTGCAGAGTGAAATGAGGGAGTGGGTAACACTCAGAGAGGTTGCCAGGGGCCACGTCATTATTGGACCTGTAGGCCTTGGAGATGAGTTGGGATTTGAACCTGTATATATATATATATATATATACACATATATATATACATATATATGTGTATATATATATGTATATATATATATATATATATATGTATATATTTGTCTCTCTAGATACAGTTATCAGATCAGTAGCGGCTTCTCTAGATACAGTTATCAGATCAGTAGCGGCTTAGAATGGAGGAAGGGGGTTACTTCAGCCCCGTGTGCCGTGTGCTTTCAGTGGAGGCTCTTGGGGGCCCCAGGGAACCAAGTCCCCTCACCCTGGGGAGCTCAGGGATGCTGTTCTATGAGGCGAGGCTCCCAGGGTGAGGGGTGTGGAGGCAGCTGGAAACCACTGGCTGTGTCAGGGGAGCTGCTGCTACTTCAGGAGGACAGGAGAAAAGGGAGAGGGGGACCTGGGGAGGTGGCCAGAGGCCGGCCATTAGGGCTCCACTTCATCTGAGGCTGAAGGGCAGAGCCAGACTCAGACAAGCTTTGTGTGGCTTGTACGGCACCTCGATTTCTCTGTCTCTGTCTCTCTGTCTCTCTCTCTCTATATATATATATACAAATTGCAATGTTTAAAAACCAGGATTTAAAATAATCCAGAATTCTGACTTGCTTGAACAATGGGAATCTCTGGCAACCCTGGACCCACATTCCTGCCTGACAGGCCCCAGTTGGAATTGAGAGACAGCTGCCCAGTGTCGGGGGCCTGTGACGTCCCATCATCCACAGTCTCCACCACTCCCCGTTGTCTCCCGCCAGCCTCCTTTCACTCCTTGGTCCCTGGCCTGGTCCCTGAGGGCAGGTGAGTTTGTGGTTCTTGCTGGGGGCAGTGGGGAGCCATATTAGGGTTGAACCATTGAGGCCAGAGTGGAGACTTGGAGGAGATGAGGGGTGCCAGGAACCCCGGCGTGGTGATCACCACCCCCCCCCTCAGGTGCCAACAAGTCTTGAGCCCAGGCAGTGGGCACGGGATGGCAGGATGGCGTGTGCCAGCCTCCAGCCCAGACTGGTTTCATGACGACACTCCGTGGGTTTGTCTCCTTTTCCCAGGCTGTCTTCATCCCCTGCCCCATCATGCCCTTCTAGCTGACCTTTCATCCCACAAGGGACCTCTTCGTGTCTGGATCAGACTGTCCGTAAACTGTACTGTAAAGCTGGCCGGAAGGCTGTCATCAGCAGTAATTGAAGGCTTTCAACCCCCCCACCGGGGTCACCCCCTGCGCAGGAGCCTCCTTCCTGGACGCATGGGTGGCAGGGAGGCCTCTGTACAGTCCCCAGGGCATCGCAACCCCTGCGTTCGCCCCACGCCTGCATGTTCCTTCTTCCTTAGTCATGAGCCACTGACCAGGGTTCCCGGTGACTCAGCACTCCATTGCCGACTGTGGAAACCAGAGTTCCCCAGACCTTTGCAGAAGGAGCCTGTAGGGCCCAAGATGTTATTTCTAGTCTGGGGTCTGACCTGGCTGCGCTGTGGAGGGGGCATGGAGGGAACAGAGTGGCACGGGGCTCTGTGGGCCTCAGTGCTGTAGTCACCTCTGCATGCTTCTAGCTACTTCTCTCTGCTCGCACACCGGCCCTTGTGTTCTTGCTGGGTGTGGCCTTCTTTGTGAGGAAGGAGTACTTCAGGGAGAAGGAGAGATGGATGGCTGCAGAATGAGGGGGGCACTGGCTGCATCTCAAGGCCTCCCAGGCAGGAGGCCTGGCTAGCCCCATTATACAGAGGGGGAAGTTGAGGCTCAGTCCCACAGTGATGCACAAGCAGGTGTTGTTTCTGAGCTTGACAGGCAGGAGTCCTCACCTCCACTTCAAAGTCCCCCCTGTCATCCCCTTGCTCCTCTGTGACATGTCATGTTGAGAAGACCAGGCACTGAGGTGGGCTGGCTGGGGGCTCCCTTCCTCCCCCACCCCGACTGGCCATGTCTGACTGGTCCTTTCTGGTGGAGTGCTGGTCTTTGGCCTGGGCTCACTGGGCCCTCTAGTCATCTTTCCAGCCCAGCTGGTGGCAGGTCTTCAAGGGGGAACAGAAAGGCGTTTTCTACCCTGTATTTCCCTCCCAACTCATGCTTCAGCTATGAACATGCTTTAAAACTTAAAATCATCCCCGTAAATAACATTTAAGTACCGAGGGCCTAGAACTCAATGCTTGACCTACAGGTTCCTGAACGTAACAGCTGTGTGACCTTGGGCAAGCTTCTCAACCTCTCTGTGCCTTGGTTTCTCATCTGGCAAGTGGGGGTGGTAACAGTGCCACATATTGAAGGATTTAATGTGCACAGAGTCCTTAGTGCAGGGCCTGGCACTAAGTCAGCTTTATGTAAGGCTGTGGCCACCATACTTGACCTTCACAGAAACACCGTGAGATTTGTGCTGTCATTGGACCCATTTTCTAGCTGAGGAAACTGAGGTTCAGAGCAAGTAGTGACTTCCCGCAACGTCAAGCCATCACTTAAAAATCTCAGGAAATAATAATGCCACTGAAGGGATCAGGCAGGCACAGCTGCCCACCCAGGCACACTGAGGGATCACGCCCCTGTCCCCTGCAGTGACAAGCCCCCTCCCCAGGCCTCCCTTTGCCTAGGAGCCAGCTCCTCCCCAGCCCCCAGACTCTGGGGCCGCCTGGGGAAACTGTTGTGGATCTAAGCCCTTCTTGGGAGTCTTCCTCTCCCAACACCCTCTCCCATAAGGAGCCATCTTAGTCACACCACCCCCCCACCGCTCCCAGTTTCCAGAAGATTCTCTATGGGAGTTCAAAACAGCCTTTGGACCCCTTTGAGCCCTGCCCTGCAGATGGCCTGACGGTCATGCGACCCGGTGTGGCTGGATTCCACAACGGTGGTTAAGCGTTATTTATTTCCTTAATGCACGTGTATACACACACAGCTGTCTGGAAGGATTCCTGGGCTCGGAGGGGGTGTGAGTCAGGGCTCTCGGAGCACGCCTGCACGCCGGTGTCTGGGCCTACGTGAGCCCACCCGTGCATATCAGCATTTAAAATTTAACAGCTTTATTATGGAAAATTTCAAAAATGTACAGAAATCAAGAGGACCAGACAGTGATTCCCTCATCCCCACCCCTTGGCATCATCATCAGCAATGTTTTGCAATCTTGTTTTATCACCTCCTTGCGGGCTCCCCCTCTTTCTTTTTAACCTTTATGGCTGGAGTATTTGAAAGCCAATTGTAGACATCATACCATGCGTGCCATTAAAAAAACAAACAAACAAAAACACACTTTTACTTCTGAAATAATTCTAGAGTCGCAGGAAATTGCTGAGACAGTACAGGGTGGTCCTACATACCCTTCACCCAGTTTTAATGGTTACACCTCACATAATTATGCTACCATATCAAAATTGACATTGGTAGAGAACACGTGCGTGTGTGCGTGCACAGTTCTGTGCCATTTTGTCACCTGTGGATTCACTTCACCACCGTCACAATGAAGACTAGAACTACTCCATCATCGCAAAGATCTCCCCATACAGTCACACCCGCTGCCCTGCCCCTGACCACCTCTGACCCCCTGGCAACCACAAATATGGTCTCCATCTCTATAATTTTGTCATTTGAGAATGTTATATAGATGGAATCATCTAGCATGTGCCCTCGGAGGTTGGCTTTTTTTTTTTCCACGCAGCACAATGCTCCTGAGATCCATCTGAGTTGTTTTGTGTGTCAGTGGTTCATTCCCTTTTATGGCTGGGGAGTAACCCACGATGTGGCCATGCCACAGACTGCTTAACCGTTCACATCTTGAGAGGCGTCTGGGCTGCTTCCAGTTTGGGGCTATTCTGAGTAAAGCTGCTGCAGGTTTTTGTATGGATATAGGTTTTCATTTCTCTGGGCTAAATGCCCACCTAGGAGTGGGATTGTATAAATGTCTGAGTTTATGTTTAGTTTGAGAAATGGACAAGCACTTTTCCCAAGTAGCTGTACAGGTTTATTGTTTGGAAGAGAGGCATCTATCAGGAGGAACCCAGTGAGGCTGCCCCAGGATCCTGAGCAGCCTGTGTGCTGTGCTAAGTTCCTTTCCCACAGGGGGCGTTTAGTCCCCTCTTTCCAGAAGAGACAGCCAAAGCCCAGAGCTAGCAAGTGGGAACATCAGAATTTGATTCCAGCCCCATCTGGCTCCAAAGCTGCGGGCTTGGTACCCTCCCTTGCTGGGTGGCAGGAATCGGTGTGGAATGCCTTGGGGAGCGAGCAGTGAGCAGACCAAGGGAGTTGGGGAGGAAGAACCTGGCCGGGGGAGCACAGACCCTGGTGAGAGGAGGGGAGACAGAACCTGCCCACTCTCTCGTTGCCAGGGTGAACCAGCTCCCGCCTCCTGGCCTTCACACTGGCCCTTCCTCTCTCCATCACAGATGGGGCTGTTGATCTGTTGCTAGCTGGGTCTCCCTGGCCCCAGTGGGTGGCCCTGCCTTCCCTGCCATGTAGGTTCCTGCAGGAGGGGACTCCCCGCCCCCCCAGCCCCATCTGCACCCTGGGACCTCCAGCCTTCCCCTATCAGACTGAGAAGGGTAAAGCACAGAAGACCCATTCTTTGCAATCCATCCTCCTCTGCAGCAAACTCTGGGCCTCTTTGCTGTGCTTTGGTGTCATGAAGATGCTATTGGTGGCGAGGATGGCAACGCCTACGGTTTCCCAGGCACTGTGGCTGGTGCTTGAATACACGATTTCATGTGATGGGCATGACCACCCTGTCGGCAGGCTTTATAGCCACCGCTTTAGAGACACGCATGCAAAAGCTCCCACAGTTCACAAGTGGCAGAGCTGGGAGTCAGAACCGTGCCCTCTGACCAAAACCTGGGCATCTCCTGGCTGAGCCAGTTAGGACAGACTGTCACCAATTCTGCTGAAGGAGTCTTATCTTTTGAGCCCAGGATGGGCGGGGCTGGGGCTCTGAGAGATCTAGACTCCGCATGAGGGGTGGGGGGGGTGGGGGGGGTGGGGGGGCCCGTCTGCCCAGCTGTGGGTCCATGGTGGTCCAGGTGGCAGTGGAGGGGCCCTAGGGATGAAATCTCTGCCCGGCCCAGGGTTCCAGGCCTGCCCTTCTCCTCAGCTGGCCACTTCTTACCTTCCTAGCTGTGTGAGCCCAGGTAGGTGACTTGGACTCTCTGAGCCTCCTTATCGCCTCCATGTGGGGAAGTCAGCCTTTCCCCTCCTGGGCTGGCCTAGCCCCCAACAGGTTCCTAACCTGGAAAGAAGCCAGTTGTTAGAAGGAGGACGAGTGGATTGGCAGGTGAGCCCCCTGCCTGGGATCCCAGCCCTGGCCCTAGCACTCACTGTGACCCTGGACAAGTCACTTTAGCTCGGGGCCTCTGTTTCCACTTAGCAAACATGGCTACCACGACAGGATTGAGCTGACTCGTGACGGCTCTTTGTGGACCATGATACACGACATAAATATGGAGCTTTTCTGTTCTATCAAACCTCAAGTCTAGGGCTCTGTGTTTTTATTTCTGAGCCTGCTTTGCTTTTATGACTCCCATTTCATTTTTTAAAGTTGAGCTGGGCAAGTATCTTTCTGATCAGATCACATTTTCTGTACGCTGGGGGAGTGGGGAACAGAATCCCCCCTCTGTGTGCTGGCGTTGAGTTCACTGGCATTTCCTGAGTACTTTGAGTGCCAGGCTCAGCGCTGGGGATGGAGACGGGAGCCGGGCATGGTCTCTGCCCGCCAGGGGCCCACAGCCCACTGGGGGGGGTCAGGAGTGAACAGACCACCATGACACAGGGTGGTCTGGGGGTGGGGAACCTGGCAGGCCAGGTTAGGGAGAGGAGGACCTCTCAGGTGCCTTCCTTGGGACACAGAAGTCCAAGAAGAGATATAAAAGATTGAGTGGGAGATGGGCAGGCAAAGAAGTGGAGAGGGTGTTGTAGGCAGAAAGAACGGCACAGGCCAAGGCCTGGAGGTATGTAAGTGCAGTCACACGCCCGCCCGCTTCTCCATGAGTCCCAGCTGTGTGAATCGCCCACATCACTGTCCACAGTGCTTTCCGGGCTGGAGGCTGAGGTTTACTGTAAGGCTGGGCTGCTTCTATCATGCCCAGTTGGCACCTTGGGCCTGCGAAGTGTCTTTCTCTATCCTTAAAGATTTATGACTCCATCTATCTGTTCATCCATCACCCATCCATTCATCCATCCGTGCATCCATCTCTCTGTTCATCCATTAGTCATCTGTTCATCCATCTATCCGTCTTGTCTGTTTATCCATCTACCCATCTTGTCTGTTTGTCCATCTGTGCATCTATTCATCCATCCATGCATGCATCTGTCTGTTCATCCATCCATCCATCTATTTATCCATGCATCCATGCATCCATCCATGCATTTGTGCGTCTGTCTGTTCATCCATCCATGCACCCGTCTGTCTATCTGTCCAACCATCTATTCATCCAGCCAGCCAGCCAGCCATACATTCAACAAGTATTTATTGAGCGCTGACGACATGCCAGGCCCTGCTGGGCAGAGCCTTCTCTGGGGCGCTGCAGGGCAGGTGATGAGCAGACATGAGCTGAGGTTTGCTTCACTCCCTGCCGGGGCCCTGCCCAAGACAGGCGCAGACTTGCCCCTGGAGTCCCTCCCTCCCCATCCTGGGCTGCCTGGTCTTGTTAGGAGGGAGGTGGCCCTCGGCTCCCAGCTTGGGAAACTGTCCCTGACAATCTGCTCTTGAGAGCGTCACCTCGTCAGACGAGGGTGAGGAAATCACCCCAGATCACAGACAGCTGCACACCCCCCAAGGATGTGGGCTTCCTGCCACCCTGCTGAGAACACCACCCTGGCTGCCTTTCTAGGGATGTTAACCCCGGGCTCGGGCTCGCTGAGTCACTGCTGATAACGCTTTCAGCTTTGTCTCCCCGCCCCAGGCCTTTGTGTTTGCAGACAAAACCCTAAATGCTCACGCTGCCCATGAGAGCCCATCCCAGCTGGTCCCAGAGCCTCACAGCAGCCTTTTGAGTTATGTGACTTAAAGCAAGTCCCTAGCAGTGGTGCTTGGGAAAGCCAAAGCTATCACTAACCTTCCTGTGGATCCCTGCTGGCGTCCTGAGCCCAGAGATCCATGACCTGGGCTCCTATCTGGCCACTCAGAGATTTGGAAAATTTGAGTCCTGTTTTAAAGTAGGGCCATTTCACACAGAAATGTGAACATCTGGCTTGTCCTGTAAACAGGAGGATTGGCCAACACTGCGCCCAAGTGCCAGCCTACTGGGGGACGGGGGCTGGGGCTCAGCAGGACTGCCCGTTTAGGGGAAGGTGGACTCCCTGGTATCCTGTTTCATGATGGAGAAAAGCGTGGAGAGAGGCAGGACTGAGTTGGTCAAGGTCAAGAGAGGAGGGACAGCGCTGCCTCCTGCAGGTGCTCTTGGTGACCCCGGGTGTAATGACGTTGCAGGGTTGGGGCCCACTGGGGTGGCTTTATTTCAGCTGGAGGGCCCGACCATTCCTTCTGGGAGGGGTGAGCTTCCTGTACGGGAGTGAGTTCCCTGTCCCCCAACCTGGCGATAAATCCATCCTGGGCCGAGAACACAGCATGGGGAAGGTAAGCCTCAGAAGCAGGGTCAGAAGTGACCTCCTGAGGCTTTGGGGTGTTGTGGGCCTGGATCTCAGGGGGCATAACTGTGCCCCCCGCCTTTGAGATGGGAGGTGGGTTCAGAGTAAGACAGGTGGGCTTCAGAGGTGCTCTGAAGATGGGCCTGGGGGCTCTGAACAGAGCGCCACCACCTTACCAGCCACCGTCTGTGGCTGGTAAGGGCCAGGGCGGTACCTCCAAGCCCCGATCCCTGGGTACATGGAGTGAAGCCTAACTTGGGCAGCGTGGATGAAGTTTTGATCCTGGGGGGATCCTGGTAAAGTCACTATAATTTGGATGCGTAATGGAAACCTGACTCTTTGTTATCACAGGCCTTGTCTTTGGGACATGATTTCTGTGATACATGCTTGTTGTGTACCCACTTTGGGGGTCCTCAGTTCAATCAAAACACCGTTCTTGCCTCAGGGAAAACACAGTCAGGGGCATAGGGAAGGCTTCCTGGAGGAGGTGATACCTTGGTGGGAGTTGAGAAGGATGCAGTGAGCATTTAGCCAGGTGAAGCCCAGAGGGGAAGGGGCCCAGGCAAAGGGAACAGAAGGGACAAAGGGAGAAGGCACTGAGGCATGATGGCTCCCAGCCTGTTGGGGACAGGAGGACTGAGGGGAATTGGCGCCGGGGGCTGAGGCTGGTGCGGTAAGTGCTCACTGGAGGCTGGATCAAAATGGCCTTGTCAAGAGGCTCACGAAGTAGGAGCTAGAAATTTACCCTGATGCCAGTGGGGAGCAATGAAAAGGTTTTCAGGAAGGGAGTTGGGTGCATTTTATAGAGCCCTCAGCTGGGTATGGAGAGTGTAGAGGGTGGGGCGCACCATTGCAATGCCAAGAGGCGGCCATGGGTGGTGAGGAGAGGAGAGATGCGGAAGAGCTTTAGAAGGAGCCCTGGGGACCACTGGCCGGTGGGGATGTAGGAGGTCTCCTCTCTGGGAGGTGGGGACACAGAGCCAAGACCTTGGGAGTGACAGACTCGGGGGCAGTTCCCTGGAAGCCTCTCCCCCAGACACCCTACGAAGAGGTCCCGAGATCACTGGTGTTACAAGGTACATGATGTAGGGAGGCAGGGAATAGTTTAGATCTGAAGGATGATGACGAGCGCATGTCGAGGGGAGAGTAGAGGCATCTTCGGCAGATGGCACAGCATGTACTAAGGCCCTGTGGCCACAGAGACAGAGAGGAGAAGGGCCAAAATGTGGCCTGAGTGGCCGAACGGGGAGCGAGGTATGAGATGAGGTGGGAGGGTACAGGAGCCAGACCACAGGGACATGGGGGAGCCACTGAAGTGCTTTAGATGGTGACGTCATCTGATGTGTCTGCCACGGTCACCAGGCTGCAGGAGGTGTCATTCTTAGATCCGTCCAGGAGCTGGAGGTGAAAGGTGAACTCATATGACTCCCATAACCATAAAAAATACTAAACTGCATACATCATATGTATTCATTTCCTTGGGCTGCCATGACATACTGTCACAAACAGCGTGGCTTAAAACAACAGAAATTGGAAGAAATACTGTTCAGTGTTAAAAAAAAAAATAAAAAATAAAAACAAAAAAAACCCAGAAATTGTTTTGCTCAGAGCTCTGGAGGCTAGAAGTCTGAATTAAGATGCTGGCAGGACCACACCCTCTCTGAAGGGCTCTAGGAAAGGACCCTTCCTTGCCTCTTCTAGCTTCTGGTGTTTGCTGGCAATTCGTGGTGTTCCTAGATTTGTGGCTGCATCCCTCCTTCATCACATCATGTGTCTTCTTCCCTCTGTCTGGGTCTCTTCTTATACGGATACCAGTGATTGGATCAGGGCCTACCCTAATCCACAGGGACCTCATCTTGACCTGATTATATCAGCAAAGACCGTATTTCCAAATATGGCCACATTCACAGGTACCCGGGCTTAGGACGCAGACATACCTTTCTGGGAGGACACAATCATCTCACAACGTCGGAGGATCCTGATTTTGTTTCGAAAACACACACGTGGTCACTCTCGTTCTGTTTCTTGATGTGGATGCTTGTTTCACAGGAGTTTTCACTCTGAAAATTGAGCTATACATTTATGATCCGTGCATTTTTCTGCACATGTGTTCTATTTCAGTTAACACATTAACATATACACACATGCCGAGAACAGAGGGTGGCAGCCACTGTACCATGATGTTAATAGAGGCTTCCCCTGGGTGTTGGGTTTATGGATTAATTTCATTTTCTCCCCGGATGTTCCAAATTTTCTGCCATAAGCATGTGTTAACTTTATTGCATAATAAAACCATGTGTATCATAAAAGAAGAGCTGGGATGGAACCCTTACTCACCAGTCCTTCCCTGAACCCAAAGCTATTGTAACAGGAGGTGGGGTTTGAACAGGAATTTGGCCTGCCCTTAGAATCTGTTCCAAATAGATATTTTTAGCCTCATTACCCACTCCCTTCAAATGTCCTGCTTATGATTTGTGGCTCTGATGATCCAAACAGACGTTCTTTGGAGCTTGTGGCTTGGCAGTTACCTCACCTGTGTCCCCTTCCGGAGGGAGGATGAAGGTAATAATAGAACTGACCTCATGGGTGACTGGGAGCCTTCATTGGAATAATGCACGTGAAACCTTCTGCACAGGGCGGGGCTGCCACGAATACCCTCCTGATTAGGAAATGCCCAGGGTATGGTGGCAGGCATCTCGGTGTCCTAGTTTAATGGTTCAGCTGGTCAGGGAAAGTCCAGCAAATGAAACCTCGCCCCACTGCACGTGGTCATCCCTCGGGAATGGTCGGGGGTGATGGGGGCCTCTCTTCCCGGCATGCTTTCCCGTTTTGCCCCCTTTTAATACAGCTTGGTGCTCTTCCCCTGCTGGCCTCCTTACCTGTTGCAGCTGTGTGCTATTTCATCGCGTTTAAGGCTGTGCGCTGCCATGATGGTTAAGTCATCATGGGAAGATTTAGAGGGGGCAGGTGGGGGTGAGGTGAGAAGGTGGCTGGACTAGAAGAGCCAGTGTTGGTGGGGTGAGGGGGAGGGGCTCTTCTTTCTGCCCTCCACACCCCGCCCAATGCCATGGGCCTCACCCACTGTCATGGACCACGCCCCTGGAGATGGTGCCTCGCTAGGTCTTTGCTCCACCCGACCCGCAGACCGAGGGCTTTGGAGTCTGAGCTGTGCCTTATTTGGAACCTGGTCCTTCCTTTGGTAATATCTGTCCATATTACAAATGCAGAAACCCTCTATCCCAGCTGGGCTGCTGCCCAACAATAATCCTACAAATAAACTGGAACTCCTGGGACATTATTTATGTACCAGTTATCCTTTGCAACATTGTTTGTAAAAGCCAGATACTGAAAACAACCTAAACCCTCCATCAGTAGGGAGCTGATTAAAGACACGGGCCCAATCCATATAATGGAATACTGTACTCTGCTGTTGTAAAGAACAGTGAGGAACAGTCTCTAAGCTTTATTAGGTGAGAAAAGCAAGATTCAAGACAGTATATAGTATATACAGCTTTGCATAAAAAAGGGAGGGCTGAGTATATATTTGTATCAGCTAATATTTGCATGAAGAAACTGTGGCTAACCACCGAATGACTAAACGTTACCTGTGGAGGTGGGGGTGAAACTTAGTGGTTGGGGCACACGGGAAGGGGAAGGGACACAGATTTGTTCATAGCCTGTTTTCTTTTTTGGGGACCCATGTGAACTTTCTAGTTTTAAAAATTGCTAATCGGGCTTCCCTGGTGGCGCAGTGGTTGAGAATCCGCCTGCCGATGCAGGGGACACGGGTTCGTGCCCCGGTTCGGGAAGATCCCACATGCCACAGAGCGGCTGGGCCCGTGAGCCGTGGCCGCTGAGCCTGCGCGTCCGGAGCCTGCGCTCCGCAACGGGAGAGGCCACAACAGTGAGAGGCCCACGTACCACAAAAAAAAAAAAAAAAAAAAAAATTGCTAATTAAAAAAAAGAAGTAGCATCTTTGAAACAAAGCACATTTTAAAGCAGCAGCTTGGGCTCAGGTGTCCCATTGCATCTCACTTCAGCCTCTGATAGCTGTGTGACCTTGGGCAGGTTACTCAACCTCTCTGTTCCTTCATCCATGAAATGGGGGTAATAGCAGTTCCAACTTTGGGCTGTTGGGAGCATTAAATGAGATCAATGTGCCCAGTGCCTGGCATGCAGTAAGCAAATAACAAGAGTGAGTTGATGGTGGCAGAGGGTTGGCTTTCTGAAAGCAGAACAGTTTGGAAAAGGCCCCAGGAAGCAGTATGTGAACTTTAGTGCTGCTGTGAGCCCTCTTTCTCTGGTGTCTGTGTCTTCCTTCTGCCGCAGGGGCCCTGGCCTGATGGGAGCCACTTGTTAAGTGACAGTGGAGTCTCCTCCTGCTTCCCGTCCCCTTGCTCAGTGCAGGCAGCATGGGGAGATCTCACAGCCCTGAGTCCCGAGTGTGCATCTTCTGGGAAGCAGGGAGAAGGGGTTGAGTTCAAGCATGTGAAGATGGGTTGGGTTGCTGTGAATAAGGACTCAAGAGTGGAGAGTGCCCTGGTTCTGGCCTCCTGCCCTGTCTGACCCATTGGCTCTACTTCCTGGAAACTGTAAGTGTGAGGAGCCCAGGCTGTAGTTCTTGCATTGAACCCCACAACTGCCCACAGCCCTCATGCTGCATGGAGGACGGCAGCAGAGAGGGCACTGCCTGCCCAAAGTTGAGCCGTGAACACAGAGTGAGCCAGACTCCAGCCCTCGGGTCAGAGGCCTTCTCACCTCCTGCCCAGGGAGGGTTTTTTCCAGAAGGTTCTACCCACCATGGCTTTGGGGGCTGGTTTCATTTACTAAACAGCCCCTGTGCCTTACTTTGTTCACCTGTGAAATGGGGGTGATTGCCCTCCTGCCTCCTCCTCTTGAGGATAAGGTGAGGCTGGCTGTCACTTTGGAGGGACCCGGGGACCTGTGCCCTCATTTGTGTGTCTGCCTTTTTAAAAATAATTAATTAATTAATTAATTATTTTGGCTTTGCCAGGTCTCAGTTGCAGCATGCGGGATCTTCGTTGTGGCACGTGAGATCTTTTGTTGCGGCATGCGGGCTCATAGTTGTGGCATGCAGGCTTCTTTGTTGCAGCATGTGGACTCTTAGTTGCAGCATGCAAAGTCTTAGTTGCGGCCTGCATGTGGGATCTAGTTCCCTGACCAGGGATCAAACCTGGGCCCCCTGCCTTGGGAGCGTGGAGTCTTACCCACTGGACCACCAGGGAAGTCCCTGCCTTTACATAGTGGAGATAGTCCTGAAGTCCAAGTCAGTGTGGCTTCTGTCACATGACTGCTCTTTAAAATAAAGTGGACTTGTCTACTACATGTAGACATGTAAGACACAGCTCCAGACTCAGGTGTCTTGGAATTTGAGTTTTGTATAAATTCGTTCCATTTCTGTTGATGCCTCCATGCTGCCAGGCTGGCAGGAAAGTTTAGCCTCGGTTTGTCAGGGCTAACCCACCTGTGGGAGTGCGTGCTGTGATGCACGGGGCGTGTCAGTGGCCCCTTGAGATCTGGAGGTTTGGAGCTGCTTGGAACAGGACCTTGTGGTCAGGGTCATCTGTTTTCTCTCTTGTGGTCTCTCTGATCCTCAGGAATCAGAATGGGTGTCCCTTCCTCTTCTTCTTCCTCCACTCAGCATAATCTTTATCCTATTGCTTCCAACATGTTCCTGGTCCAAACATGGTGACCTGGCCTCAATTCCCTGGAGGCCCAGAGGGCTAGAACAGGGGTTGGCAAACTTTCTGTAAAGCACCAGATAGTAAATATTTCAAACTTTACAGGCCTAGTATACTCTCTGTAGCAACAACTCAACTCTGCCCCTGTGGGTCAAGAGCAGCCCCAGACAATACATAAGCAAACGGGCATGGCTATGTTCCAATAAAACTTTATTTACAAAAATAGCATAGCAAAAGAAGCAATCTACTTGGGAAACAGTTCAAAAAATTAAAAACAGGGAGATTGGGATTGACATATCATACTACTGTATATAAAATAGATGACTAATAAGCACCTAGTGTATAGCACACGGAACTCTACTTAATACTCTGTAATGGCCTATGTGGGAAAAGAATCTAAAAAAGAGTGGATATATATATAACTGATTCACTTTGCTATACACCTGAAACTAACACAACATTGTAAATCAACTATACTCCAATAAAAATTAAAAAACAAAACAAAACTGGAAGTACCACATGATCCAGCAATTCCAGGTCTGTGTATACACCCAAAGGGATTGAAATCAGGATCTTGAAGAGCTATCTGCAGCCCCATGTGTGTTGCAGCATTATTCCCGACAGTCAATATATGTTAACAACTTAAGTGTTCACTGACAGATGGCTAGATTAAGAAAATGTGGAATATACGTACAATGGAATATTATTCAGCCTTAGAAAAGAAGGAAATCCTGCCTTTTGTGACACCGTGGATGTACCTGGAAGACATGTTGAATGAAATAAGCCAGTTACAGAGAGATAGATACTGCATGACCCACTTACATGAGGAATCTAAAATAGTCAAACTCACAGAAGCAGAGGGCTGGTTGCCAGGGGCTAGGGTGATGGGGAAAGTGGGAGTTGCTGTCCAATGGGTATAAAGTTTCAGCCATGCGAGATGAATAAATTGGAGAGATCTGCTATATAACATAGTGCCTGTAGTTAATAATAATGTATTGTGCACTTCCACATTTGTTAAGAGGTAGATCTCATGTTAAGTGTTCTTACCACATTAAAAAACAAAAACACACACCAAAAAACCCAAATCAGGCTGTAGCTGACAGCTCCCTGGCTTCGACCTTTGCAAGCCAAAGCCTTTGTGTAAAAACCCAGAAGGTGTTCCCGAAGCACCGTTGTACTTCTCCTGGAGGCCATGAGCTAGGGCAGGCTCTGCTCAGAAAAAAGGAAAAGGAGAAAATGCCCAGAGGATTGAGACTTTGTAAGTCAAATACTCCCTAATTTACCTTTCGGGTGGGGGCGTGGTGGGGAGGGGGGGATACATTTTCCTACAGTGATTTGCCTAAAGCTACCTGTGCTTGATCTGGGGTCATCAGATTCTCAAAAGCTCTTTTGTGACCATCCTCAGTTCCGGTAAGTCCCAAGCACTCCCAGATGTGTGACTAAGGCCTCTCAACTAAAGCCAGTCTGGGGTGGAATCCTGGTCACATCACCTTCTGCCTTTGTGACATTAGGCCAGATAACCCTGCTTCTCTTTGTCTTGGTTGCCTAATCTGTAAACTGAGGAAAGCCACACCACCTCTGCTCAGGGTTTTCCCAAGGCTCACATGACACAGTATCTGTCAGATGACCCACACCAAGCCTGGTGCAGGTGGGTGTTTAACGAATGGGAATTGCCAACCCAGCCTCACGTTCTAATTATCTTGGGGAGAGACTTTAAGGCAACCGATAAGAGAGATGCTTAGAAGTAGAAATGGCAGGATTCGGCAAGTGAAATCATTCAAGTCCCGCTTCCTTCTGTGTGTCTGTGGGCTCGCTATGTAACTTCCTTGAGCCTCAGTTTCCGCATCTGTGAAATGGGGATAATGAAGAGGCCCAACTTTTGGAGGACTTCAGTGAAACAGTGCACAGCGCCTGGCATGTAGTCGGTGCTTCATAACTGGGAACTGTTTAGTGTTAACCTCTGCTGGGTCCCTTCCTCACTGCCTTGTGCTTACGTTGACTTATCTGGGTTTCCCTAGCAGCCAGTAACCCCTGTAGACAGGCTCCAGGTCTTGGCTGGAGCAGCGAGGGTGCTTCATCCCTCGGATCACTCAGGGAGAGCGTCTTGTGCTGAGGCTTCACTAGCCCAGAGCCTGGACACCAGCATCTGCTGGAATTTATAAAATCATTTCATCTTCATCATCTCTATTTGCACAGTTACCTGCTACCTATGGCCAATAGTCCAGGCTTTTCACTGTGATAGATGTGTTCTGAGTCCTTTAAGAATTTTTTTTTTTGGTTTAAAAAAAATGAGTTGGTTTCAAGAAAAATATTAAGCAAAGAAAGAGTACCGGAGGAAAAATCTTACGTGATTCAAGTTTGGGAAGGCCTGGAATAGCATAAAGAGCAGGCCTGGGTAAACATGGTGGGGGGATCGGGGATGGTGAAATAGGACCCAGATTTTGCAGGGGGACAGGGTGATACTTCAAGGACTTCTACTTACTTAACATCTCCAGGCCTCAGTTTCCTCATCTGCAAAATGTGGGAGGTGATGATGGTGAGAATTCATTAAGGTCAAGCACATGAAAGGCTTGGCATGTGTAACACTCAGGTGTTAATTTTTAGGGTGGGGAGGGGAGCTGAATGTGACATGGTGTCCTGGATTGGGTCCTGGAACAGAAAAAAGGGCATTCGTGGAAAAACGGGGGAAATCCGAATAAAGTCTGGAGTGTATGTAGTTATAATAATGTACTGATATTAACGGCTTAGTTTTGACAAACGCTAAGTCACGTGAGATGTTAGCATTAGGGGAAGCCGGGTGAAGCGTGTGCGGGACCCTCTGTACTATCTTTGCGACTCTTCTGTCAATCCAAAATGTCTCCAAAATAAAGTTTATTTACAAACATCCAAATGAATGGGGGCCAAATGCTATAATCAGAGAAGGGAGGTGCTGAGTCCAGCTTAGGAAGTTAGGGCAAGGCCTCCCGGAGAAAAGGAAGGCTGAGTCTCGGAGGAGAAAATGAGGAGGGAACGGCTGTCTCTGGGTGAGGAAGCAGGAAAGCAAGCCCTTCCCAGCCTCCTGGCCTTTGCTTCTGTTTTCCCCAACCTGGAGCTGCTGTTACTCACCTCCTTCCCTTAATCTGGTTCAAAGCAAGTGTTAGCCCCTCGAGAGCTCTCCTGACTCCCTGCCTGGGTCCCCTTCACTGCCACATGCCCTCAGGCCCTCCGCCCCAGTGCTTTCACTTCTCAGCCCGTCTCACCGTTGTGAGATGAATGAGTTCTGCATGGGATTCAGGGCCGGCCATGTGGGTGGGCATCCTTTGTATTCACTGGTTCACAGCCCCTTGCTGTCAAGGGCCCCACTCTTGGTTGAATGCCCTGATGTCATCATTTTGAAATTCTTAATAACTTTTACCACCAGGCTGAGGGCTTATAACAGCACAGCTTTTATTATCTTACAGTTCTGGAGTCTGAAGTCTCACATGGGGCTGCAGGGCCGTGTTTCTTCTGGAAGCTGTCAGGGAGAATCCTCATCCCTCCTTTCCCAGCCTCTGGAGGCCGCCTGCATTCCTTGGCTCGCGGCCCCTTCCTCCATCTTCAAAGCCAGCAGGGCTGCATCTCCTCTTCCCTGTGACCTCTGCTTCCATCATCACATCTTCTCTCTCTGACTCTGACCCTCTTGCCTCCCTCCTAAAAGGAGCTGTGATTAGGCTGGGCCCAGATTATCCAGGATAATCTCCCACCTCAAGATCCCTAATTTACTCACATCGGCAAAGTCCCTTTTACCACGTAAGGTAACATATACACAGGTTCCAGGGATTAGGATGTGGGTATCTTTGAGGGGCCGTTATTCGGACTACCACCACCGTGATAGCTGGAGGGCAGGGCCTTATCTGCTCACCGTTGTATTCCCCCGACCTGGGAAGTTTAGAGTAGATGCTCAATAAATAATTGAATGAGTGAATAAATGAATGAATGAGGCATTGTGCTCAATAAATAATTGAATGAATGAATGAGGCATTGTGCATGGCTGGAGCATTCTGTGTGAGGACAAGGAGGGCAGGGTCTGGACAGTCACTTTGCTGGGTTGGAGCTCTATGTGTGGGTGTGAGTAGCAGCCACTGAGAAGCTGGCCTTAAGCGACAGAGGCCCAGAGAAGGTGGCCAGTTCCCATCCCATCGTGGGCCACCCTTGGTGGTCCTTGGCCTTTCCACGTCATCCCAGCGAATTCCCTGGCAGTCCAGTGGTTAGGACTCTGCACTCTCACTGCTGAGGGCCCGGGTTCAATCCCTGGTCGGGGAACGAAGATCCCACAAGCCACACGGCGCAGCCAAATCGACAAACAAACAAAACGAGGCATCCCAGTGTTCCAGGTGGTCCTCAGTGTCCTTGGCTGCCTGGTCACAGGACACGTGTGCTTTGCTTTCCTCCCCCTACACCATCACCTCCTCTCCATCAGGGTCGCCCTCCTCTGCCTTCTGGGGTTGTTGGATGGGGACGGGACCAGTGAGACAACCATGCTATCACAGCGCTCTGAGAGGTACTGCATCACGGTGGGGCGGCAGCAACCCAGGGACCTGGAGGTCACTCAGCGTGTACTGTGGATCAGAGGAAGAGTCAAGGACACAGGTCAAGGCCGTGACCTGGAGGTCAAGCCCGAAGCCCCTGGCCCCTCCTCACACCAGCCGTGCGACGGTTTTTCCTTTGGTTCCAGCGAATGCTGAGCACCGACTGCATGCAGGCGCTGTGCTAAGTCCGGGGATGGTGCAGCTAGAAGGCTGGCTGAGCCCCTGTGCTCCTGACATCCCAAAGCTCCCAGGGGACACTCAGCACAGCCCGGGTAGAGGTTAGAGGATGAGAGGAAGAGGCAGGGGCGCTTCAAGGTCATTTCAAAGAGAGCAAAGCGCTGTGAACAAAGGACAGCAAGATGAGGGGTGAGGGACCCCCCGAGACAGGCTCATTCAGGCCTCTTTGAGCAGGTCCCGTCCGAGCCCAGCCCCGAAGGACAGAAGCAGGAGCCAGGTGGAGAGCACGGGACCCAGAGCTTCGGGCAGAGGCAAAGGCCTGGGCGAAGGAGGCCGAGGGCATGCAGACCTTGAGGAGCCAGGCTCTGAGATGAGGGCCGGGGGATGGAGCTCCTGGTGGCCTGGGGATGGAGGCGGCTTTAGGGAGCGCGGTGGGAGGCTGGGCAGGTGAGGGGTTCCAGGTGACCGGGAGAGGAGGGCTTGTTTGGAAGGTGCACTGGAAGTCAGCCCCCGGGACTGTGCAAAGGGAGCCCACTCCCTGCCAAGCCGCCCCTCGGGTCCTCCAGCCAGGCCCCAACCCCAGCCCCGGGCCTCTGGGTGTGAGGACTGAGCCTCCTGGCTCCATCCTCAGCGCTGACACTGGGAAGCCGGCCATTCAATCTGAAGCAGGGGCCCGGGCCCACGCCAGGGTGGAGGATTGGGTCCCCTCCACCTCTTCGTCCCTCCTCCCCGAGCCATTTGTCCCTTAGATGGATGTCTGGGGGGACATTGGTAGCCGTGGGAGCCCAGGAAGGCTCCTTCCCACCTCACCCTGGGTAGACAGAGAGCGCCAGGGGTATCCCTCCAGGGGACCCCCTAGGAGGCACCTGAGCACTCCCAGAGCAGCCGAACCTCTGAGGGCCTCAGCGGCCCACAGCCTCAGCTATTCGTGTCCTTCACCCCCAGAATAAACCTCCCAGGGAGGTTATGGCTGACCCCACAAAGCCCGTGCCAGGGCAACACCAAGCGCCAACCAGGGATGGGGCCCTGTACTAGGAGCCAGAGTCAGGAGGTCTGGGTCTCCTCCAGGGCCCAGCTGACCAGCTAGCTCGAGGCGCCTGGCATAAAGCCTTTGCCCAAGGCTGTCCTTCCACCTGGCGCTCTCTTGCCACACTATTCTCTTGGGTCACTCTTGTTGATATTGAAATACTGAAACACTTCCAGACTCAGCAAATAGCTGCAGCCCAGAGATCTCCCAGAGCGCCCCCATCACCCCAGCCACCCTGGCCCCACCCCTGGAGCTCCCATGACCAGCACCAAAGGGTTAGTGCTCAGCATGGGGCAGGCCGCAGGACAGTGACGGTACACACTCCGATAGGTATCTGTGGCGTCAAGGTCAGATACTTTCAGCGTTCGCCCTGCTGCCTCTCAGCTCCCTGACCACCTTCTCGGTCCTTGGACGGCTCATTTCCTTGTCTTCCCGGCTTCCTGGGGAAGCTCTGGGTTTATTTTGCTCACCTGCAACGCACGTGTGTTGAATCAATGACTACATGACAGTGTGGGCATTAGATACCTCTTCTGCTACAGGCTTTGCCTGTGTCACTTCATTCTGACTCTCCAGGAAGCCTTACCCCCTTTCTAATGAACTTCTCCCTCACTTTCCTGCAGGAATGTGTGCCTAGTATTACAACAATTCTTATTTATTAGTAGTTGCTGCCAAACCTTTGTCCATTTGTTCATTTATTCATCCGTCTGACAGATCTTTATTGTGGCCCTACTACGTGTCAGCCGCTGTTCTGGGGGCTGAGGGTCCCGCAGTAAGGGAAGTGGTACAGAAGTCAGGGTGGGGCAGTCAGAGAGGGTGGGGGTGGAGTTATTGGTGAGGGGGTACAACATCCAGTTACTGGCGATGGTAAGGAGTAGGGATTAGCCCCAGGGGTAGGTGGCTGGGATGGGGAGAAGGATGGCACGCTGGAGCCAAAAAGATCACCTCTTGCTGAATCCTCACAGCAAACCCGGGAGGGCTGGACACGCTATTATTATCCCCACTTCACAGGTATAAAGACACATCCAGCAACTTGCCTGAGGTCACGCCTCAGTCTCTCATTTATAAAACAAGGGATGAGATCCCTTCCCTGCCAGTGAGCTGTGGAACCTTAGGCACCACGGTGCTCCAGGGGCTCAGCCTGCACCAGGCCTTCTGGCTCCTTAGGTCAAGGAATTCTTGTCGGGAGGCTTCTCTGACCACTTGGTTCCGCGGGGCAGGCAGCCCTCTGCTGCCTCCTAATCTTGTCTGTTTTGCCACTGGAGCCACCACCTGTCCCCTGGAGCATGGGCAAGGGACGAGGGTGACATTTGTCTTCATTTGTGCCAGCTTGGAGACAGCCATGAATCCAGCCTTGTGTCGGGAAGTGATGCCCCATGATAATCCAGAACCAGGGTCACCTCCAGTGCCCACCTGTGCTTGTGGTTCTTCCTACTTCCCCAGGTCTTTCGTAAGCTCCAAAAGTAGGATGTAGAGCTTTCTTTCTCCTCCTAGTGGGTGAAACCATGTCCCTTTTGTTGGCCGGAGTGGATGTCTGCCCTGCTGAGGCCATCAGGACCCTAGTGGGCTTCTGGAGAGAGCAGAATAAATTTGGGGCTGCCCACCGTCATTCAGTCACTCAACACACACTGTTTGAGCAGCACATTTTTATTAAAACAAAACAAAACAAAACGGTGTCCGTTGACCCCGTTAACCTCACTCTAGGGAACCTCTCCTATAGAAATGAAGAGGTGGATGCAGGGGGGGTCAGTGCAGCATGGCTGGCTGAGTGAAGCACTGGAAACACCCTAAATAGCCATCGGTGGAGGGGGGAGGGGCAATAGCTTTCAATATCACCAACGAGGAATATTAGGAAGCTGCTAAAAAGAGCAGGATTGATTTCTATTGTACTGGCCTGGGAGAATATGAATGGAATTAGCTCATAGCTGCACAAATGAAAGAAATAAGCCACACATAGGCAAATGGATGACCCTGCAAAGAAAGATTTGGAAGGAAAAATGCCCACTGTTACCTCCTCTAGGGACACGTGGGGTGTGTGGAAGGGGCTTGTACGGTTAGACTAAAGGCACAGAAGGAGATCTGGCTTTTTCTCTGTTCACCTCTGTGGGTTGGGTTGTTTCAAGGAACATATATTGCCTCTGTAGCTTGGAAGGAAAATCCAATAAACCATGTTTTTATAATTGTACCAAACTAGGTTCTCTGCTAGCCCAGTAGTGGCTGCATTTACCTGGTGGGTTCTCTGCACCTGGGGCTGCACTCGGCACTCAGAGACCTTAATGAACACGATGGGGTGGGTGCATTTATCACCTTGATATTTCGGATGAAGAAACTGAGGCTCAGGGAGGTCGAGTGACTTGCCCAAGGGGGCACAGCTGGCAAATATCAGAGTTGGTGCCTGGGGACAGAGGAGGGTCTTACGTCACATTATCCAGGTACCACGTTTGAGGGGCCACAGTGGGTTAGGAGGAACGAACAGAGTTGCCTCTCTAGGGGTTGGGTGAGAGCATCTATATCTGCTGCAGAAAATGGTTCTGGAGATCTACGGTGTGAAGCGGGCTGGGTCGCATGTGAGAACCATGCCAACCTGCTCACCTCCAGATGGGGCGAAGTTAGAACCTAATTATGTCAAGAGTGGTTGGAAACATCTAGTTATAGTTAGAAACCATATGGGGAAATAAGGTATTTTGTCACTACCGTAAACAGTGACAACCAGCCCTCAACCAGTGACTGGAGAGATCTGGTGTATAAATACCCCAGTTCCCTCGCCTCTCAGATGGATCCATGCTAGGGTATGTGTTCAACATCATCTCCCCCAGGCTCCTCAGTGGGAATGAGCACTGGCTGCCCACAGAAGTAACGTGCTTTGTGACAAGCCCCCACTGTCTTCCTTTCCTGTCTCCCTTCCCCCGCCTAGGCTACCTCAGATCCCCTCGTACACAGATTACTTCTACTGCTCTAATCCTTGTCTCAGCGTCTGCTTCTGGGAAGCTCAAGCTAACATCGGATACTTCTTTTCATGCCCAATCCAATCTCTAAGCCCTATCAAGTCTTTTTGCAGAACACATCTCAAATCTCTTCTTCAACTCCACAGCCACCGCCCCAGACAACATGTCTTCCTGGACAACTGCAGGGACATCTTTGTGAATGTCCCCCTTTCCGCGACCTCCCTTCAATCTGTCATCCACACAGTAGAGGTATCCATTGAAATCTAAATAAAATCATGTTCCTCTTCTGCTCAAAACTTCCTATTGCTGTCCCATCACACTTAGAGAAAATTTCCAGTTGTTTCTCATAACTTCTGCTTTAGACTGAATGTTTGTGTCCCCTGAAAATTCATATGTTGAAACCGAATCCTCAGTGTGATGGTATTTGGAGGTGGGCCTTTGGGGAGGTGATTAGGCCATGAGGGTGAGCCCCCACCGATGGGCTTAGTGCCCTTATAAAAGCGACCCACAGAGTTCCTTTCCCTTTCTGCCATGTGAGGATACAGTAAAAACATGGCCATCTATGAACCAGAAGCAGGTCCTCAGCAGACACCAATTGGCCAGCACCTTGGCCTTGGACTCCCAGCCTCCAGAACTGTGAGAAATAAGTGTAATTGTTTATAAAGCGCCCAGTCTGTGGTATTTTGGTTCTAGCAGCCCAAAGGGACTAAGACAGCCTCCAAGGCCGCATGATCTGGCCTGACCCACACTTTCTTCTTTGTCTTCAGCCACTCTCCTCCTCACCTACTCTGCCCCCACCTTACTAGAAATTCCAGTTCTCCATCCTTCCTCAGGACCTTTGCTCATGCAGTTGCTTCAACTTGGATTATTTTTCCTGTAACTCTTTTCATGTCTCTCTGCCATTCTGGTGGATTCAGCTTAAACATCACCTTCGTGGAGAAATCTTTCCTGATCACCGGAGCTAAAGTTACTTCATTCCATTATTTTCTCTCCTCAAGGCCTCTTGGTTTCTTTCACAACATTTTTCACAACTTGTCATGGCTTGGTTACTGGTTTACTTTTGTCTGTCTTCTTCCCTAAATTTCAGGCTTCCTGAGATCAGAAATCTGTTGCTTGCTGCCACATACCCAGCACCTAGTATAGTGCCTGTCACCTGGTAGGTGTGCAGCATTTGGTTGCTGTATAAGTGAAACACGTAAGTCAGTGTCCCAGGAACCTACACCTTCCTTCACACGGATGACCCAGCAGGGTCTTTGTTGGAGTGTGTGTTCCCCGAGGTCCTCACAATCAGGGGCTACATCCTCTTCAGCTCTGTGGTCACAGTCTCTGCCTCTGAGAGGCCCAGATTCTAGAAATGGGAGACCTGGGTTAGAACCTTGGCTTCGTCTCTTACAACATCTCTTAGTTAGCCTTGGCTACGTGACAAACACCCCCCAAAACATAATGGCTTAAAAACAACAATTTATTACTTTTCATGATTCTGTGATTAGCTTAGTGCCTCATCTGTTGGTTTTGACTGGGTTCCCTCAGCTGGAGGATCAGCTCGGCTGGAAGGTCCAGATGGCCTTCCTTGCATGTGTGGCAGCTGGTGCTGGCTGTTGGCTGGGTGGCCTCAGTTGACCTCTCATCTTCCAATGGGTGAGACCTGCTTCCTTTTGTGGAGGTTTCGGGTCAGCAAAGACAGAAGCTGCCAGGCTTCTTGAGGCCTGAGCTTGGGGCTCGAACAACACTACTTCTGGCACATTCTATTAGTCAAAGCAAGTCATGAGGCTAGCCTTGATTTAGGGGAGTGGAGAAATAGAATCTGCCGCTTGGTGGGAAGAGCAACAGGGAATTTCTGGCCATATTTGATCTTCCATAGTAGGCTGTAAAGCCTTAGGCAAGTGACTTAACCTCTCTGGGCCTTGCCTTACCCCCTCTGTGAACTGGGTCTATTGGCATCTATTTTATAGAATTATTTGTGAGAATGAAACATGATGCACACAAAGTGCTTAGCACACAGTCTCTCTCATTGAAAGTGCCCATTGAATAGAAACTGTTATTATTGCTGTTAATGTTATTACAGTGTTGATAGTGGGAACTTAGCAAATGATGGATGGATGGATGGGTGGGTGGATGTTGGATGGATAGATGGATGGATGGGTGGATAGATGGATGGACAGGTGGATGGATGGATAGATGGGTGGGTAGATGGACGGACGAATGGATGGATGGATGGAAGGATGGATGGATATGGGGGTGGGTGGGTGGATAGGTGGATGAACAGACAAATGGCTTTTGGTATTCAAACAGTATGTAACCCTGATGACTTATCTGGAGATGAGAAGTCATCTCATTTCATGAAGTTCAGAATAAACAGCAGCTCTTTGCTGTTGAGTTCAAACACTGATTTCTAGAGAGACCTGCCCTCTTGCTCAGTTTACGTTTTTGTCATCTGTGTTTGGGAAGTGGGGAAGGTCAGGCAGTCCTACAGCAGGCTTTGTGCACACTCTCTCTTTCTGTCTCTCACACACACACACACCCACCGTGTCGGCCTTGGTTAAATGTAACCAAACACACTGATTTCTAGAGAGACCTGCCCTCTTGCTCAGTTTACGTTTTTGTCATCTGTGTTTGGGAAGTGGGGAAGGTCAGGCAGTCCTACAGCAGGCTTTGTGCACACTCTCTCTTTCTGTCTCTCACACACACACACACACCCACCGTGTCGGCCTTGGTTAAATGTAACCAAACACTAACACTTGTGACAAACACAGCCAAGCTTCCCACTGGAACACTGAGCAACAAACCACATGTAGTTGCAGCCCAGGGGGGTTTGTTGACATACATTCCCCCAGGCGCTGGCTGGTGTGGGTGAGGCTGGGACGGGCGGCGGTGAGGGGCTCCCCAGCTGGCTGTCCCAGAGCAGAGCCTGCCTCCTTCTAGGTCCTGCTTCAGGGACCTGGCACATCCTCCTGGAGCCAGAGCCTGTCCCCACGGCTGCCACGGGCAAGGGTGCAGAAAATCTTCCTGGAAAAGATGGTCTTTAAGAACATTTTGCCTCTGGGATTGGCCAGGTGAATTGTGAGAGGGACCTGCTAGTGACATTTTTTCCTACACCAGCCTGACGCCAGGTGTGGGAGAGGTGGGGGGTGGATGGGCAGGGAGGCGCGTGAACTTCCTCGGGCTGCCATAATGGATCACCACAAACCTGGTGGTATAAGACAACAGAAATTTACCCCCTCACAGAGGGGAGAAGTCTGAAATCAGAGTGTCAGGAGGGCCATGCCCCCTCCAAGGGCTTTAGGGAAGAATCCTCCCTTGCCTCTTCCAGCTTCTGGTGGCTTCCCATAACCCTTGGTGTCCCTGGCTTGTGGCAGCATCCCTCCAGTCTCTGCCTCCATCTTCACATGGCCTTCTCCCTGTGTGTCCTCTCCTCGTCTAAGGATGTCAGTCATTGGGTTTAGGGCCCACCCTAATCTAGTATGACCTCATCTTGATGACATCTGCCAAGACCCTATTTCCAAACAAGGTCACATTCTGAGGTTCTGGATGGACATGAACTGGGGGGAGCACCATGCAACCCAGTACAGGAGGTAAGGCAGAGGCAGGCAGGTAGGGATCGGGGAGGGTCAGGATGCAGATAGCAAGGGTTCCACAGTAGAAACCGGAAGGCTGTGAGCAGAGCAACACTGCCTTTAGACTCGGGCAAGTCTGGCCCTGTGACTTGGAGGGGCCCACACTGGTCCTTCTCCAGCCAGGCCCCTTCCCACAAGACAAGGAGCCATGGAGCCAGGGAGATGCGCCCACATGGTCCCCACGACTCCCCACTTCTGGGCCAAGACCTAGGTGTCCAGAACTCTGGAACTCCCTTCCTCAGCAGCACTGAGCCATTTCCAAAGGCTGCTCAGGTGTCTCCCCTAGCTCTGCCCTGCTGAGGGCAGACTGGCTTCCAGTGTGTGCACCCCTAAACCTAAGGGGGGCTCAGGGGCAGGCATTTGTGGGGCTTAGGACAGAACTTGGACTTTTAGCCTGGGGTATGTTCACAGGCCCCTCAAGGCAGAGTGTGGGGAGAGAAGCGGGTGGTCTGTGGAACTCCAAGGAGTCTGGGAGAATTCTGAGTCCAGATCGGGCCTTCCGGGTCGTGGTGAAGGTGTGTTCCTTAAAGAGGGAGGCTAGGGCTTCCCTGGTGGCGCAGTGGTTGAGAGTCCGCCTGCCGATGCAGGGGGACACGGGTTCGTGCCCCGGTCCGGGAAGATCCCACATGCCGCGGAGCAACTAAGCCTGTGCGCCACAACTACTGAGCCCACGTGCCACAACTACTGAAGCCTGTGCGCCTAGAGCCCGTGCTCCACCAAGAGAGAAGCCACCACAGTGAGAAGCCGGCACACCGCAATGAAGAGTAGCCCCTGCTCGCCGCAACTAGAGAAAGCCCACGCGCAGCAACGAAGACCCAATGCGGCCAATAATAATAATAATAATAATAATAATAGTCACTGCTTCATAATGTTACCAGAGGAGCAAGAGAGCGTGTGGATGCAAAGCCCGGAGTGCAGGGCCCGGCCCTCAGCAAGCACCCTGTGAGCTTTGCTCAGGCTGCTGTTGGTTGTCTCTGGAGCCCCAGCACAGAGGAGGGTGCCCGGGAGGTGCTTTGCAATGCTTTGTGGAATAAATGACGGAGCGGCTGAGGATGCAGGGGACTGTGTCCTCCCCAGCTCTCGGCCTTGCTGACTTTGTTCCTGAAAGCCAGGTTGGACCAAGGGGTTGCATGATTCTCAAAATGTCCCCAGAGGCAAATGTGTGCCATCAGATCAATAAACGCAGGCTCTCCCAGCAACGCTTTATGACCAGATTGGCATTTTGAGCCAATTCCTCTGGATGCCAAGGGGAGCCATATTGGAGGAGGGGGCAAGAGTGTACGTAGGAGTGTATATAGGTGAACCATATGGGAGGCGGCTCTAAAAGGCCGAGGTTTTGAGAAATGAGGACAGCTTGGGTAGGGGTGGAGAGGTGAACGGGGAAAGGAGTAAACTGTTTGCTTCCAGGGCTGCCGAGCAGGTCGATGGACAGGACTTAGTGAGGCTTGGGTGAGGCTGGGAGGGGTCAGGGATGACACCTGGTTTCCGGCTAGCCTCACCAGACAGAAGGAGGTGCTATCCCTGAGGTGGGGGGGCCCTGGGGGAAATCAGCCTTGAGGGGAGGCTATCAAATTCAGCTTTGGACCAGTTGAATTTGATAAGCCACCAAGACATCCATTAGACCAGGTTTGAATCCCTGAGCACATACTGGCAGTATTGTCTGCACCAGCCTCCCTCACTCCTCTGAGCCTTGGTTTTTCTATCTGCAAAACAGAATACCTCACCAGGTGATTATAAGGACCCTATGTGGGAATACATGCACATTGCCCAACCCAGAGCCAGGCACCATGAGGAGAAAACTATGTGTCAGTATTATTCACTCTTGTCAGTTAGAAGCAACAGACACACAAGGCAAATTGGCTTAAACAGACAAATAATTTACTGTTCCTTTAACTAAAATCCAAGAACTAGATCTGAGATCCCCAGAGCTGCATGCAGAACTCAAGCATTGTCACAGGGGCTCCTTATCTCCCTCAGGCACCTTCCACGTGTGTTCACAGTGGTCACTAGCTCAGCAAATCCAGTGGCAAGAGTTGGGGCTCTTTTCCTATAGTTCTGGCAAAAAAAAAAAAAAAAAAGGCACAAGAATGATTCTGATTGGCCCAACTTGGTTATGTGCCCATCCCAGAGCCAATCACTGTGGCCAGGCTTGGGTCACATGATTTCCCCTGTGGCATGACTCCCCTGTCGGTGAAAAATAAAGCTGTGCAAGGAAAACCAGCAGACGTCCATCATGTTCTCTGTCTGTCCGGTGGGAGTTTCAGGATGGGAGGAGATGTGTGTGTAAAGTTTCTAGCACAATAGCCAAGACATGGAGTCAACTTAAATGTCCATTGACAGATGAATGGAGAAAGAAAATGTGGTACATGCAATGGCATATTCAGCCTTAAAAAGAAGGAAATTCTGAACTATGTGAACACATGGATGGACCTTGAGAACATTAGCTTAAGTGAAATAAGCCAGACACAGGACAAACACTCCATGATACCACTTATAGGAGAAATCTAAAATAGTCAAACTCGGAGAACCAGAGAATAGGATGGGGATTTCCAGGGGGTGGGAGGAGGGGGAAATGGGGAGATATCGGTCAAGGGGTACAAAGCTTCAGGTCTGCAAGGTGACTAAGTTCTGGAGATCTAATGTACAGCACGATCATGATAGTTAACACTGTATTGTACACTTAAAATTTTACCAAGAGGGTAGATCTTATGTTAAATGCTCCTATCACAAGAAAAAATAATAGTAAAGAAGGTGGGAGGAAATTTTTGGAAGTGATGGATATATTTATGGCATAGATTGTGATGGTAGTTTCACAGGTGTATACTTATTTTTTATTTTTATTTTTAATTGAACTATAGTTGATTGACAATGTTGTGTTCATTACTGCTGTACCGCAAAGTGATTCAGTTATACATATGTATACATTCGTTTTAAAATATTTTCCATTATGGTTTATCACAGGATATTGAATATAGTTCCCTGTGCTATACTGCAGGACCTTGTTGTCTGTCCATTCTATATATAAAAGCTCACATCTGCTGACCCCAATCTTCCACTCCATCCCTCCCCCAACCCCCTCTCCCTTAGCAACCACCAGTCTGTTCTCCATGTCTCACGGTGTATAGTTATCTCCAAACTCAACAAGTTGTATACATTAAATATAGATAGCTTTTTGTATGTCAATCATACCTCAATAACGTGGTTTAAAAAATAAAAATAAAGTTTCTGGGGCAAAGTAGGAGCTCAGTTCACGGTGGCTGCTTGCATCAGGATTCTGGAGGTGAAACATCAGAATGGCCCTCCACGGTGCCTTTACCGTCTACATGTTTTAAAGTCCTTTACAAATGCAGCCTCTCCGCAACAACCCCACATCCAATGGCACCTACTTTTCCTCAACCCCCTTCAGCCTTTCACCAAGCTTAAGAGATGGCACACGAGAGGTCAGTCAGGGGAGGATTGAGGCATGTCCCAGCCCATGGCAGGGCACCATGCTGTCATCTTTGGTCAACCATGGACAGGCCGTGGGCATTTCTGTCGCTGACCCCAACCTGGAGACCCAGGGACTCCCTATTCCTCCAGGACCAGCGGGAAATTCCAGGACCTCTGGCATCCCCCCAACAGCCTGCACTCCAGAGAGAGGCAGACAAGATCAAGAGAACGGGTTTTGCACAGTTAGACAAAGACTTTGATGGTTCATAACATCAGGGAGAAAATTCCAATACCCCGGGGCAAGCTACGATGTAGATGTTCCTTTCAGCAACCTGCTTCTGATTGGAACTGCCCGGAGCCTCCCTGCCAATCAGCATGGGCGCTGAGAAATTGGAATTTTATAGCTTAGCAACGAGAAATCTGGAGGAACTCTGGAATTAATTTAAGGAAACTGGGAGGAAAAAAAAAAACAACGAAGAAGGAAGTTAGTAGCCAAATGATCAGACCGCCTGATTTTATTATTACCTTTGTGGCCAAGGCAAGTCATGAACATTTTTGGCATTAATTACAAGCAGAGAGGGAACCAGCCAGCCATCTTGTCTCAAACTCTGCGATAATGTTTTGTTTTTGTTTTGTTCTCCTGCACTGGTGCTGGGATGGGGATGTGAACAGAGCCAAGAAAGAACAGACAAAACAGGTACAATAATTAAAGAAAAACCACACCCAGTCTTGTCTGCCATAGCTCCCTCCAGGAGCCTTTTGGCCAGTGTTTCTCTGGAATCATCTTCTGTCATGTGACATCATGGATACCAGCCTGTCTGAAATGGGAACTGGAGGCCACGGCAGCTATAGAGGGTTTCTGCAATTTCAGATGGAGGCCCAGTCAGAGGTGATGATAGTGTTGGTTGGTCCATTCGATCACTGTTTATTGAGCGTCATTCATGGGTCACCGTTGAGTCAGGGGCTGTAAAACAGAAGTGAATATCACATACTGGTCCCTGCCCCCGTGGGTGGAGAGTCTAGCTGGGGCAGGGGGGGCCTAGATATTAATAATCAGTTAATTATATAAGGCATGAAACCCCAGTACTTCTGTGGGGACTTGGTGCCGGTTCTCACGTCCTAGAAAACATCCATTTAGATGCCTCGCTGTGAGACAGCGTGATCAACTCATCCCAGTTGGCCCAGGACTTCCCTGATTTAAGCACCTAAAGTTCCCAGTCCTGGGAAACCCCAGGATGACTGGTCACCCCACCCTGGGACAGGATGAACTGGGGAAATAAGCCTCCCTTACCACGTGGGGCTTCCCTGTACCTTCTCCCCAAGCAGCCTGGACACAGGTTAAGCAGCCAATTCAGCTTGTGTCTTGGAACAAGTTACTTGGCTTCTCGGGGCCACTGCTTCCTCATTTGCAAAATGGGGTTTGACCTGGAGAGCTTTTGGCCTCCTGGTAGTTCTGGTTTCCCAGCCCTGCTGCTGCATTTCAGAGCTTAATCAATGCAGAGGGCCGAGCAAAGAAGACAGCGCCATGCACCCACGGTGCAGCCGTGGGCAAGTTATCTCACCTCTAATGCCTAGTTTCCTCCTCCATAAAATCGTAGTGATAATAGTACTTACTTCATGGAAATATGAGCACTCAGTTAAGTGAAAATATTCTGTAGGTCTGGCAGAGCAGATAGTCAGTAGTTGGAAAGTGTGGATATCCTGGTTAATGAAAAGTGTGATTTAGAGTTATGATCTTTCATAAGTAGTGACTGCCAGTTTTCAAAAAAAATTTTTTTAAACATGTACTTTATCACAGTACACACTCTTAAGATTGCCTTTTACCTCCGGGTGTCTAGTTCCATAAGGTGGAGACTAGGTCCTTTTTGCCACTGTCCCCCCCATAATAAAGATTTGTTGAGTTCGTTGAGGTCACATCATGCCCATTTTACAGGTGAGAAAATTGAGACTCAGGGAGGTTAAAGGTCCTGCCATTAAGTGGAGAAATCAAAAATTGAACTTGGATCTGATTCAGGGTCCTGTCTCTCCACTAATTGGTCTCTACTTCCTCAGGGGGTGCGTAGGGAGAGCACAAGTGACAGCAAAGGGGTGCAAGGAGGCAGATCTGGTGGGGGTGGGTGGGACTGTGAAGATCTGACTAGGAATTCTCCGAAGGGAGCAGCCACGGTGGGCCGAGCACAACACCAGCAGCCTGGCCGGATCCTCATGTGGACAGGAACCTTTTGGATGCTGCTTTCTCACCTCACTGGTTGCCATGGAGACAGGAGAGGGTGTGCACACATGCATGCACTGAGATGTATCTCAAACCTGCTACCCAGGCTTGCCCAGAGATGTCAGCAGTGATGGGCAGGTCAAACCAATACACAAGTGCACACAAGAGTAGAGTACATGGTACCATAAACCCCAGCTATCCATCACCCAGCTTCAATAATCACCAACTCTCAGCCAACCTTGTTCTACCTATACCCCTTTCCCTCCTCCCTCATCCCAGATACTCAGATACTAAGCAAATTCCAGACATCAACCATTTCTTCTGCAAATATTTTCATTTATGACTCCAAAAAAAAAAGGATTTTTTTTTTACCACCATCACACCTCCTAAAACTAACAGTAATGCTTTAATATCAGCAAATATCCAGTGTTCAGAATTTTCTGGTTGTCTCATAACTGTTTTCTTTACAGTTAACATCAGGATTCATATAAGGTTCATACATTGTGACTGGTTGATACGCCTTTCTTAATCTGTGGGTTCTCCCTCCCTCCCTCTTTCTTCTCTTGCATTTATTTGTTGAGGAAACTGGGTTGGTTGTTCTGTAGAGTGTTCCGGTCTGGATTTTGCTTACTGCATCCCCGTGCTGGTGTTATACGTGTTCCTCTCCCCACTCTGTTTCTTGTAAGTCAGTAGTTAGATCTAGAAGTTCACTTAGATTCATGTTTGTTTTTTTGTGTTTGTATGACTACTTCCTAGTGGCTGTTCTGTATTTCTGTTTGAAGGCACATAATGTGTGGCTGTCCCTCTTCATGATGTTAGTAGCCATTGATGATCACTGTCTAGATCCATTAGAGGTTGAAAATGGTGGCTTACTAATTCTATCCTTCTGTCTTTGTTAGCTGGAATATGTCTATAAAGAAACTTCCCCTGATCAGCCATTTGGTTACTGTAAAGTATGGTTCATACCAGAAAGGATAAATGCTTTACTCTTTCCCCTGTATTTGACAGTTTTCAAAATCAGAAGTTCATCCCCGGGAGTTCCCCGGTGGCCTAGTGGTTAGGATTCCGGGCTTTCACTGCCATGGCCCGGGTTCAATCCCTGGTCTAGGAACTGAGATCCTGCAAGCCATGCTGTGTGGCCAAAAGGAAAGAAAAAAGAAAAAGTTGGTCCCAACATCCTCCAAAGATGACAAATGAGTTTATGTTTTTCTAAGTATCATTGTGAACTTACAGATTTGGACATACATAACACATTTCCATCCATTGCAGTTATTATTCTTATTGATGTTCAAAATGTCCCATCTTTGGCCAGTGGGAGCCTCTTCACGTTGTCTTCCTGCTTCCTTTTTGATATGTCCCCATAACAGCTTCTGAGCTACTTGGATGATAAGGTGTTCCAGGCTCATCTTGCATATTTCCCGCCTCAGACCTCAAATCAGCCCTATCTCCACAGAACCTGCAGAGAGCACTTCTAGTTGGAAGTGGTGTTTAGAGACCACAACATGGGTGCTGGGAATGCTCACTGTTAGTGAATTGCCCATTATCTCTAACCTTTTCAGTGGACAGGGGTAGGAAACACGTGCTTTATTTTGTAAGGCAAAATACTGATGCTTCCCATTCAAACTGCGGACTCCAGGTTTTTCACTTCATCTCTGTGATCTTACATCCGCATCTCCTTTCTTCCATGAGTGTGACAAAGCCTGTTTCTAAAAGCAGAGCTCCCCATTGTGTCTCCCACCGAGCAGGAAGCATATGAGAAAGCACTTAAGTCTTTCCCTCAGAAATGAACCTGAGGTCTCTGATGAGGAGGCTTAGAAGTAGCTCTGAGAGAAGCCCATGTCAGGATCCACAAGGGACCACATTCTCATGGCAGACGAACCAGCTCCTTCCACCATCCTGTGTGTGGATCCTCTCATCTAACTGCTCTTAATCCTGGCTGCACACTTGAGTCACATGGGGAATTATAAAAACCCCTCTCAATCACAATTAAGTCAGAATCTCTGGGCCTGGGACCCTAACATCGCTATTGTTTTGTAAAGCAGTCCAGGTAATTTTAATATGCAGCCAGGGTTTAGAACCACTACTCTAGTCCTTGCTTCTCAGCCAAAGGAAGAGAAGGAAATGAGGGGTATGGCAGATGCTGCCTTCAAAGCCCATTAGCTTGGGATTGAAACCTAGCACTGCCAGTTTCTACCTGTGAAACATCTGGAATGGCACTGAGCAGTAGAGCCTTCTGCAGTAATCAAAATGCTCTATATCTGCACCGTCCAGTGTGGTAGCCACTAGCCCCATGTGGTTATTAGTGCAACCTAGGAAGTGAATTTTTAGATTTAAAAAATTTTAACTAACTTACACAGAAATAGCCACAAGTGGCTAGTAGCTACCATCTGGGACAGTGCCACTCTGCAAAATTACTTAACATCTCTGTAAAATAAGGACAAATAAGAGTGACTTCCTTGGGCTGTTGTCAGGATTAGAGATAATGTATATTAAGTGCCTGGTGCACATAAGACATTCAATAAAATGCTGCTTATTTTCCTTATTAACATCAGCCTGTCACTCCTTAAAGAAAAAAAAAAAAAGCTTGCCTGGAAAATGAGTGTTCAAAAGCACCCCACCACAGAGACTAAAAATTCTGAGCTGTTCCAGAAAAACTCTCAGAAAATATTCCTTAATTGTAGAAGTTCAATTACAGCAGGAGGTTATCAGTTGCAAGGGCTGTATTTCATTACAGATCTAGCCACAGCTCAATAAATTAAGCAATCACTCAAAATAACATGTTGCTTTAATCCTCTCTTGGAACAAATTCAAGTTGCTTGGTTTTATATTAGCACAGCTCTCGAAAGGCAACTCACATTGGCCTCATTTCTGTTTTCTCAATTCATCAGCCCCTTTCTGGATAAATCTTTGCGTCTGCTGACTAGCAGGATGGAGGATTCCAAGCCGAGCAGACCTCCTTTTATCAAAACCGGAGTGTTTTCCATCCTCTGGCCTCGACACATTCCATGTTTCATACGCTGAAATTACTGGCAAGTTTATCTGCAGCAAACAGAGAAAGAGACCAAGAGGCAAGAGCCCAGTTCTGAAACACCTCTCAGCAGCCCAGTTCGGATGTGCAAAGCAAACGGTGGCGACTTTTCCACCCTCATCTTCTCTCTAGTGGTTTATCCTCTCACAGTAGAATTTCATTTCCCCTAGAAACTTGGCACTGGAGGTGTCAGCCCGGGAACATATTTGTTTGTGTAAATTAAAAGGAGAATATGTTTTGACCATATTTAAGTTCTGACCGCCCTAAAGAAATAAATACTGAGTTGCACAATGCATCTGCTACACGGTTCTGGCCCACCTCCCCAAACTCTGCCTTTGTTTATAAAACCCAAACGAGAACTGTGAATGGCTTAGCACCTCAGAAAGTCACAGGGACAACCTTGGAGGCCGTGTCCACCCTCACCCAGGTCCACATGGAAAGTCCACTTACCTGAGTTTGAGATTTGCTTCCTCCTGACATGCTGCATCCTTGCCAAGGTGGGCAAGGGTGTTGGAAACAGACACCCTCACTTGTGCATTGTAGATGGGTGTGTGAATGATGCCACCTTGGTGAAGGGCACTGGGCAATAGCTGTAGAAATTTAAAAATGCACATATCCTCTGACCTAGAAATTCCACTTCTAGGAATGTATCTGATGAGGATACTGGGACACAGGCCAGAGAGTATATATGTTACAACGGCAAAATCCTGGAGTTAACTGAAGTGCTGGCCAGTGGGGGACAGGTTAAGTATGGTGCATTGCTAGAAGTCATTAGAAAGATTGTGGTGGGTCAGAGGGCTGTCATGTCTTCAGGATATATTATAACGCCCAACCCCTCCAATTTTCTTTTTTTTTTTTTTAACATCTTTATTGGAGTATAATTGCTTTACAATGGTGTGTTAGTTTCTGCTTTACAACAAAATGAATCAGTTATACATATACATATATCCCCATATCTCCTCCCTCTTGCGTCTCCCTCCCTCCCACCCTCCCTATCCCACCCCTCTAGGTGGTCACAAAGCACCGAGCTGACCTCCCTGTGCTATGCGGCTGCTTCCCACTAGCTATCCACCCTACGTTTGGTAGTGTATGTGTCCATGCCACTCTCTCACTTTGCCCTCCAGTTTTCTTAATGTTAGGAGCCAAAAAAGTATATGCTCTCGAATATGGTTAGAAAATTTATGAAGATTATGCAGACTGCATACAGTGGTTACATTTAAAAAGTGAAAATGGAGTTAGAGAAAAAAATGCAAAGGGGCTCCTTTATTTCCCCTATTTTCTCTGACCAGGGCAATGTAATACAACAATAATACTCTTTTTCATTACATATGTGTCAGGCCAATGGAGTAGTGGTGGGAATCTTTGCCTTTCTGGTCTTTATGCCAATCATACACTGGACTGAATGGTGACCCCCAGAGAGAGAAAAGCTATGTCCACTTCTCTCCCAGAACCTTCACAGGTTTCCTTATATGGAAAAAGATGTGATTAAGTTAAGGGTCTTGAGAGGTGGAGTTTACCCTGGATTATTCGGATGGGCACTAAATGCAGTTACATGCATCCTTGTATGCGAGAAGCAGAGACAGACAGAGAGAAGAACGTAGGAAGATGGAAGCAGAGATTAGAGTGATGCAGCCACATGTCAAGGAACACTGGAGCCACCAGAAGCTGGAAGAGGCAAGGCATGGATTTTCCTCTGGAGCAACTGGGAGGAGTATAGCCCTGCCAGAGTTTGGACTTCTAGCCTCCAGAACTTTGAAATAATAAATTTCTATTGTTTTAAGCCACTCGGTTTGTAGTAATTTGTTATGGCTGCCCTAGGAAACTAATACATCACCTGACACCTGTAAAACACATGAAGTGCATAGGGAGAAAGAAATTTGGCAAGACCGTGGTTTTCGGTGAATTCATTCATTCCACAGATATTTATTGAGCATCTACTAGGTGCTGAGGATACAGCAGGGAACAAGTCAAAGATGGCTGCCCACCTGGAGCTGACATTTCAGTGAGAGAGAGTGGGAGAGAGAGAGGAGATAAAATAAATAGGACATGGAGAAAGACTGATGGTGGTGGAAGGGAACAAGAAAGAGAACAAGAAAGCATGGAAGAGGGGCAGGGGTCAAGAAAGGGACTGGGAGAATGCAGTTCCCAGGTGACACTGAAGTAGAGGCCTGAGGGGGTTGGGAGCACAAGCTGTGTGTCCACCTGAAGGAAGAGTATCTGGCGGAGGAAACAAGTATAGAACTTGACCCTCTGAGTGATCCATCTGTTGACCAGACTCAGTAGGAAGGAGTGACCCTTTCTCCCCTCCTCCTCCTTTCCCTCCCTCCCTCCCTCCCGCATTTGCTGCCCACCTGCTGTGTGCCAGCTGCTGGGGGAGCAAAGATGAGTGAGACGCGGGTCCCCAAGCTCAAGGTCATGGGGGGTAACAGTCATAAGTAAATCATTGCAAATATAATGTGGTGGGCATTGGAGCAGAGGCCACAGCAAGCTGCAGGCTCCATCCTTGGTGGAGAGGGGAGGTGGGTGCATTTTGGGAATGAGGTCGGGGAGAAGCGAGCAAGCAGGAAGAGGGCAGGAGTTGAAGTCCAAGAATAAGTGTTTAGCTCGGATTCAGTGGTAAATTAATTGGAGCGGGGGAGCATGGAGATGTCTGGGGAATCTCTCATTCCCAAGTACAGCAGGCAAACCTAGGGGAGAATGAGCTCTGAGGATAACCTACCCCTTTTAGATTCACACAGTCCATGAAGAGGGAAAAACAGTTCCCAAGTCCTGAATTGGGATGCTTTGGACCATACAGAAACCAGAGTTGATCTGATTGAGGAAGATGGGAGATTCATTACTCAGGTAGCTATGATGAAGAACGAAAGAGGCTGAGTTGCTCTTGGATCCAGGGACAGAACGCGGCGCCAGTCTCTCTCTCCTCCCCATACCCCCATCCCAATCCTCATTTCTCCCTTCCTCCATACTGGCCTCAGTCTCTGTGGTCACAGATAGCTCTGGATGCTGGAGAGGGGGTGGGAAAAGCAGCCTTCTCACCAGCTCTAGTTAGGGTAATCCTGGATTGGCCCTGCTTGGGTCACATGACCACACCTGGACCAATCACTGCAGCCCAGCTCAGAAGTGGGCTGCTGTGATTGGTCGTATTTGAGTCACATGTCTGTGTCTGGACCAATTACTATAGCTGAGGATTGGGTGCTGTAAGCGGCCATCTTTGGCTATATTCCCACTGGGCATCGTGTCTGTTAACAGAAGTGGGGGGAGAAAGTGCTGGCAGGTGAAAAACCAAAAATAAAACCCTGAGCCATCTACCTCCTCTGGAGGCTTCTCCTGGCTGTGCTGCTTCCACACTCACTCTGCTGAGAATTGCCAAAATCCTGAGTTGGGCTTTGCTTTAAGATCCACTGTCTATAAACCCCAAAGCTGCCAGCCGAATTTACTCAGACCTGTTGTGTTTTTTTGCCGTTGTTATATTATTTTAATCAAATGTAGAATGTTTTCTTCCTCTTTGGTTTAGGATTGCATCTCCTGCCCCTAAGGGTAGGAACTGTGTCTGTCTTGTTGACTATATTGCTTATGCCCGGTACTCAGTGTCTTATGTATAAGTCCTCAAATAATTGAACGAATGAATGAAGGTTCACTCATTCATTGAACATGCCACAGAGAACAGGAGGTGCTGCAAGGTCCTTACCTGCTCTCTTCAGTGAGTCCCTCTCTTCCACTCTCTCCCTCCTTCTCAGGCGTGTTGCGTTCCCCTTCATGACAAGGTTCCGTTAGTATAAGCACATCCTTGCAGTGTCATCCCAACACAAACTGCAGGCTCTGAACCTCTAGGTGAATTCTTGGGTTGAGAGTCTAGATAAGCACGAGAAATAAGGTTCATTTGCTTGGTGGAGGCTATCCTTTGAGAAGGATAATGGAGCTCTGTCTGAGCTGGGAGGGACTGGGTGCCATGACGGTTGCCAGTGTCTGCCACGGCCACCTGCCTCTAATGGGTATCCCTGCTGCTGCTCTGGATTGTTTGCTCGCCAGCAGGCCTCTGTCCTGCAGCCCTGTCATTTGCTGTGATATCACGGTACACTCAGAGTCCAGGACAAAATGGTGTGGCCAAATAAAACCGCCACAGTTTCTTAGGGAAGAAGGCTTAAGACACATGGCTATTTTTTTAAAGTACTTATAACCCACATGTCAGCTGGGGTCATCTTATTTTTGGAGATTCCAATGGAACGGACTTAAATGCTGTCCCACGTGCCATGAGAGACCCAACTCTCCTTTCCAGAGATTGGGGGTGAGGGATGCTTGTGTCTCTCCTAGGCACCCAAAGCTCAAAATTCCTGCAGCCAATGAATCAGTTCTCAGTTCTGCTTGGGCGCCCTTTTGCTGGCCTCATGGGCACATGACTTGTGCTGTTGTACAGGGTCTATGTTAAGTTTGATGTTTTACTGTTGTTATCTTGAACTTCTTAGTAATTTCTGAACAAAGGGCTCCACATTTTCATCTTGCAAATCCTGTAGCTAGACTTGCTTCACTCAGGAGCATTCCTTTCCCACCCCACGCTGACTCACTCTAGACTATGCCCCAATTCCTCCACTGTCCCCAAATTCCATCCACACAAGGATACGGGTATAGGAGACTTGGCCTGAAGGTTTGGGATGAAAGGAAACGTTGACCTCTCAGCCAAGTTAACGGCATAAAGTGCAGTGTATGAACTGGCTTCAAACTACTCAGTGGGAAACAATGGTGGAGGAGGGAAGGCAGGTGAAACAAGACTGGCAAAAGGTTGATCGTTGTTGAACCTGGATGATGGGTACAGGGTGCTTTCTCATTTTCAGTATGGTAGGAAACTTCCATAATACAAAGTTGAAAAAGGCACTATATGATGTGCCTCCGGCAGGTCCTCAAAATGTTAAAATGGAGTTGCCATATGACCCAGCCATGCTACTCTAGATATATTACTCCAAAGAAATGAAAACATACGTCCACACAAAAACACATGAATATTCATAGCTGAATTATGCATAACTGCCAAATGTCTATCAACTGACAACTGGATAAATAAAATATGGATATTATTTGTCATGAAAAGGAATGAAGTTCTGATATGGGCTACAGCATGGATGAACCTTTATAAAAAATTTTTTTTAATTTATTTATTTTTGGCTGCATTGGGTCTTTGTTGCTGAGCATGGGCTTTCTCTAGTTGTGGCGAGCGGGGGCTACTCTTCCTTGCGGTGGCTTCTCTTGTTGCGGATCACGGGCTCTAGGCACGTGAGCTTCAGTAGTTGTGATGCGTGGGCTCAGTAGTTGTGGCTCGCTGGCTCTAGAGCGCAAGCTCAGTAGCTGTGGTGACAGGCTTAGTTGCTCCGCAGCGCGTGGGATCTTCCAGTACCAGGGCTCAAACCCATGTCCCCTGCATTGTCAGGCAGATTCTTAACCACTGTGCCGTCAGGAAAGCCCAGCATGGATGAAGCTTGAGGACACAAATGCTGAGTGAAAGAAGCCAGTAACAAAGGATCACATACTGTATGATTCCATTGGTAGGAAATATGCAGAACGGGCAAATCTACAGAGACAGAAAGTAGATTAGTGATTGTTTAGGGGTGGGGACTGGGGGAGGGACTGGAAGATTGGGGTGGGGGGGTGACTGTTAAAGGGTATGGGGGTTTCTTTCTGAGGGGATAGAACTGTTTTAAAATTGATTGTGATGATGGTCGCACAACTCTGTGAATATACTCAAAGCCATTGAGCTGTGCCCTTGAAATGGGTGAATTACATGGTAAATGAATATCTCAATAAAACTGTTGGGGGAGAAAGTCATGTCCTCCCCCCTGACCCCCTTCTCCTGCCAGGAATCCTTAGGCTCCAGCCTCCTGCCTTTGGGAAATCTCTCTCTCCTCCACCCTCTCTCTGCATGTGTGTGCGTGTGCACACACACACACAAACACACACACACAACTTTCCATCACCCCTTCCCGTTACCTTCTTCTGCCTTAAGACATTTTTCACTCTATTGCCATTCCCACCAACTACAGAGAAGTGCCTTCCCCAAAGAGAAGTTCCTTCCACAGCCAAAGTGCCCCATAGAGGTATTTTCCTAAACGCTTTGCTCTTTAAAAGTTACTCACTTCCCTTTTGGTCCTTGCACACAGGGGAACAAGGTCGTGAGGAAAGGAGCACGAGGTGTGCTGCCTCCATTTCTTCTGCGTTCGGTTTCTGCGCTTTTCGCAGGGCTTCCAACAGCGCTATGTTGGGACAAAGCATCCGGAGGTTCACAACCTCTGTGGTCCGTAGGAGCCACTGTGCGGAGGGTCCAGGGAAGAATTTACCATTTTCAGTGGAAAACAAGTGGTGGTTACTAGCTATGGTGACTTTGTACTTTGGGTCTGGATTTGCTGCACCTTTCTATATAGAAAGACACCAACTGCTTAAAAAGTAATCCACGAGACAGATACGAAGAACATTTTAAGTGTGCAGTCTCTTTGAAGAAAGGATCAAACACTTGAACTCAGCATCCTAGATATGTTTGTAAATAAACTTATGGCATAAAAAAGTTACTCACTTGACAGCTATTAAAATTACGATTTTAAAGTCCCGTGGTGATCTAGCATGGCAGTCACTAACAAGTCCTAGTAGTTGTAAATTCCAAGAGCTTCATAATCCCAAGGAAAAGAGGGGCCAACTCAGCTTCTCCCAAGCCCCACTGGTCTCTGTTCTGAAACGTAACTCAGTCACCTCACAGGTGGGGAGAGAGGGTGAGGAAGATCGTTGCCAGGGCCAGGTTCTTGCAGGTTTTGGGGTCTGGAACAGGGTGGGCAAACTATAGCCTGTGGGCCAAAATCAGCCCACTTCCTGATTTTGTAGATAAAGTTTTATTGGAACACACAGCCACATCCATTCGTTTACTTAATGTCTCTGGTTGGCTTCTTGTTACAACAGCAGAGTGGAGTAGCTGTGACAGGGACTGTATGGTCTGCAAAGTCTAAAAATATTTAGTATCTGGCCCTTTCCAGAAAAGGTTTGCTGACCCGACATGGAAGATCCAGGCTTGAACTCCAGCTCATCACATGCTGGGTGTGTGACCTCGGACAAGTCAGTTCCTCTCTTTAAGCTTGTTTCCTCATCAGGAAACCAGAGGCAGTAACAGTGCCTCCCTTATAAGTTGCTTGTGCAATGAAAATGACTTCATACGTGTAAAGTGCTTACTTCATATAAAACACTCAATATATGTTGTGGTTACGATGTTATTTAGAAAATAAGGGCAGTAACTCCTACTTCGTATGGTAATTATGTGAAGTGATGGAGATCGAGCCTGTGAAAACAGTTGGCCAAAAACACGTTTCTTATTGTTATAAATATCTTAAAGGCTCTTGAGAGAATTCTTTGCTTCTTAGTAAAGCTAAGTTAAGTTTTTTGGGGGGGCAAATTTGGAACTGTGAGAGTGTAGAAAAACTCTAATTTCAGAGGAAAAGAGGACCCTTAACCCCCAAATCCAAACTCTCTCATTTAGCAGTCCAGGAAACTGTACCCCGTGATCCTCAGCTGGGACTTGAACCTGCCCAGAACTCAGGTCCTCTTTTGGCTGAGCTCGGCATCTTCCCCAATAACAGGTGCTCAGGAATCCAGGCCTGCATGTCTTTAAACACTTGTGTTGCCTCTGAGGTCCCCACCAGAACCTGTTTAAACAGTAATCTGCTATAAGGTATTGACATGCAGGTTTGCGGCCTGGGTTTGCAGCCAGGGGAGGGAAGAGACCTGTCTCCACACCCTTAAGGGGATTGTCCAGAAGCCAGCTGAGGGTAGCCACCATTGATGACCTGATATCCGGGATGGTGTTATTTAAATTGGGTTTAGTTCCGGAGATACGGCAGCCTCCCATTCATTCGCTTTGTTTCACAGTGATTTACTGAGCAGCTAATACATGCCAGGCCCTAGGGATATAGCAATGAATGATTCACCCCCTGCCCTTGGCAACTGCCCCCCTTCCTTCTGATGGGGGCGACAATCAAATAGGCATCTGGGCAATTTGGCCCCATAATAAGTCCTGTATTCTCCCCAGGATTTCAGTCCCACACTAAATACTGTACCAATGAATTGGAAAACCACTCTGGGCCAGCTGTATGATAGATGGATGGTAGGAGTTAAGAGTGCCAGCTTTGGAGTAAGTCAGATCTGGGCAGGACTGGCTCTGTAATTTGCTAAATGAAAACGTGGGCACCTTGTTCGAAAATTATTCAAAATTTCAGGATGACAACAGCAGAGCACTGAACTATGCAGGGCCCACACTGTGAAGCTGGCCCTGCACCTGGGGTCAAACTGCTTTCCAGCTGGGTACCATTGGACACATCTCTTCACCTGTCTGAGCCTCCATTTCCTCATGTGAACAAAGAGGTGCTAAGGCCAGTGTGAGGTCTGGTTGTGGCTAGTAAGTGAGATGAGGCAGGTACAGCGCTGAGCAGGGAGGGCAGGCTCAGCAATATCACTGGTGTTCTCAGCCTGCAGTGACGGCTGCATTTCATCCTATGAGAAGAGCACACATTTATGATTCTTAGATAATAGCTAAGACTTAGACAGCAGACGGTTGATGCCAGACACTGTCTTAAGTTCTTTACGGATGTTCATTTCATCCTCATTACAACCCTATCATGTAGAGATGGGGAAATTGAGGCCCAAAAAGGAGGGGGAACTTGCCTGTGATCTCACACCAGTCAGTGGAAAAATCAGATTCAAACATGGGACATCTGGTCCCTGGGTCTGTGCTCTCAACCGACTGCGTGTCCCAGGAGTCGAGACATCCCTGACACGCACACTTGCATACACACGCATGTATGCACGTACCTTCTCTGAGATGCTAGCACAAAGAGTACAATGTGGAATTGTCCCCATTAGATGGGATTCTTTCTCTCTTTTTAAAAAAATTATTTATTTATTTTTTGGCTGCATTGGGTCTTTGTTGCTGCAAGTGGGCTTTCTCTAGTTGAGGTGAGCGGGGGCTACTCTTCGTTGCGGTGCACAGGCTTCTCATTGCGGTGGCTTCTCTCGTTGCGGAGCACGGGCTCTGGGTGCACAGGCTCTGTAGTTGTGGCACACAGGCTCAGTTGCCCTGCGGCACGTGGGATCTTCCCAGACCAGGGATTGAACCCCTGTCCCCTGCATTGGCAGGTGGATTCTTACCACTGTGCCACCAGGGAAGTCCCTTTTTCTCTCTACTTGCTCTTTTGTCTGTCCCCTGCGACTCAACTTGGAGCCCCATGAGGGCAGGCACTGTCTTGCTTCCTGCTGTACCTCTGGCACCTGGCACTGTGCTGAGCACACAGTAGGCCCTCAATAGACATGCACCAGTAAAGGCAGGTGGGAAGCAGGCATCCAGCCAGAGCGCTCTGATCCAGAATCAACAGCGGCAGTTCCCAGAACCTCAAGACTGCGGCCTTAAGAACTTGTTTGGGGGCAATCTCGTGGCTAGAGGAACCATTTCATCCCCTCCTGGCTTTTCTCACTTGGGGTCCTCTCACTGTGCAAGACAAGGGGGTGAGAGGCATTTAAGGGGTGCCCTAGGGCCCAACCCCCATCCTGGCAGGCAGCAGGGCGAGGGCACGGGTTGTGCTCTGGCAGCTGGGCCACAGCTGTCTGCCAGCCTCTCGGTGCCTGCCCCAGCTGGCCAGCTGGGCCCTGATGCCACCCCCCGCCCCATGACACAGCAGAAAGTGAAACCAGAGCCCGCCCCTGCTGGCTGGGACCCGGTGCTTGCTGTTTCCCCATCCCAGGGGGTGGGTGGGGAGCTGATGCCCAGGCCTGGCACCGGATGGCCTGTCCAAGGAATACCCTCCAGGCCAAGGGTGCCGCTGTGCCCCTGCCCATCCCAGGGCCTCCGGTGCCCACTGCCTTCTGAGCCGTGCCCTGTTTGTGAACCATCATAGCAGCTCAGTTGAGTCCCATTAAGCCCTGATCTTCACATTGCTCTGAGACGGGGGTTAAGTATTCTCCCCATTTCACTGAGAAAACTGAGGCTCAGAGAGGTGCCTCGGCCAGGAAGGAGGGTGCTGGGGCAGCAGGATCTTAAAATAAAAGACAAATCAGAGCTATGGGTGGGCATAGGGGCAGAGATCCAAGGGGTCTCACTGGTGTTGGCGAGCAGGGCAGGAGTTGGGGTGGGGGAGAAGACACGTGACCCCCAGGTTGTCACAGGTCGAGCCCCCTGCAGATTGGAATTGGCAACCTACCCCTCCCCACACCAACTCCACGGGTGCAGAAAATCCCTAAGACAAACAAGAATTCTTAAGAGGTGGACTATGGGGGATTCCCTGGTGGTCCAGTGGTTAGGACTCTGCGTCTCAATGCCGAGGGCTGGGTTCAATCCCTGGCCGGGGAACTAAGATCCCAAAAGCCATGCCACGCGGCCAAAAAGGAAAAAAAAAAAAAAAAAACTTTGAAACTTAACCTACCCCTCCCCACACCAACTCCACGGGTGCAGAAAATCCCTAAGACAAACAAGAATTCTTAAGAGGTGGACTATGGGGGATTCCCTGGCGGTCCAGTGGTTAGGACTCTGCGTCTCAATGCCGAGGGCTGGGTTCAACCCCTGGCCGGGGAACTAAGATCCCAAAAGCCATGCCACGCGGCCAAAAAGGAAAAAAAAAAAAAAAAAAGACTTTGAAACTTTAGAAAGTATCATCTTGAGTTCTGCCCCATCCTCAGGCCACCCGTACTCTCCTTTGCTTAATATTTTTCTTTCAAGCAACTCACCCTCTTTATCTTACATAAATTCATGTAAAAAAGAGCCCTTCTACCCCTACCCTAAACTGAAAGCCAACTGCTTGCCATAAGTAGAAATGTGCTGTACAAAGAAATACCTGTTAGAATAATTTACGTCTCTAGCCAGATACCACTTAAAATCATGTGCATATCAGACTTGGGAAACTTCTATTCCAAAACATAGGTTTCCTACGTGAGGAAATGGAGGCCCAGAGAGGTTGAGTCACTTGCCTGGGGGTCACACTGCGAAAGAGTCGCAGGGCTGGGGCTGCCTGATTCCATGATTCTAGAAACCTGTGCTTACTGCTTGGCTGTAGTCTCTGCTCCTGTCCAAGCTGTTTTAGCATATGAAGCGTGTATTAGTTAAGTATCAGCACTAACAGCTTCCATGTTTCATGCTTTGGCATCACCACTTTCAAAGCACCTTCTGAGCTTGACTATCACTTGAACTCATGATAACGCTCTAGGTACAGGTGAGAACCCTTTCAGAACAGAGCATGGGGTGTTGCCCCTCCCTTGCCAGAGAAGGAAACCGAGGCAGAGAGTGGGGAAGTGGTCTGACTCAGGGAGCTGGTGAGCCAATCAGGACTGTCCAGAGCCCCTGCCAAGGTGAGGATCCCAGAGGCTCTGCTGGAAGGCCCAGGCTGAATGTGAATCGCCTTGTCAAACAGGTAACACTTGTTTCTTCCCCACTTTCCCCACCTCCCCCGCCATGAACCCCCAGAGCAAACGCTGACAGCAGCCTCAGCTGCCCTGTTTCCCAAGGCTGATCTCCAACATTCGGCCGCTGGAGGGCAAAAAGCATGTTTAGGAACTGGTGTCTGCGGATGGCATCTTTTTATTTTCCATGGTGATCACCAGTTCTGAGCACTGTTGAGGGGAGCTCTACCAGGGACCAGAAGGGAAGGTTTGGGGGAACATCTTTGGCTCTTCTTTTAGTTGCTGGAGAAACTCAGCTGCCACAGCTGGCCCAGGGACCCCCGAGGAATACTGCAAGAGCAATAAGGATTTTTAGGGGCATTATGATAGCGGAATGGAAACACATCTGCCCCCAAAAGTCCCTCATTTTCCCTGCGGTAATGAACCAGCTGGGCAGGAAGTGGTGGCTCTCGGAACTCCAAGAGCCAAAACTAAAAAGGAAAAAATGTACAAAGTTAGAGCAAACTTTAAACAAGCCGACGCTTTCCTGGTGCACAGGCAGTGGCTCCACCCAGGCTCCCGAAAGGCTGATAATTGGCTAAATGTGTCTCCACACAGTGGCTTCAATATAGATGCGCCTCCTCTGTGCCCAGAAAATCAGGATCTGGAATCCCAGAGCAGGTGATGAGGATTAGTCCCTAAGGCCAGGTGACTCCCAAGAGCCAGTGCCATCTCCCCAAGACCCCGAATGATTATTCCAAACCCTCGTTAATAACCCAAGTGAATCACAGATCCTTCAATCCCTCCTTCCTCTGGAATGTGGGAAAGTTATCAACTTGGAAACCCGGATGAAAATATCTGGAAAGCAAGCAGCTGTTTCCAGGGCTGTATGAACAAGTGAAGGGCGAGAGCTTGGGTCGGGGAGACTGGCGGTTATCACTGATGGGGCCAAAGGGGGAAAATCACAGCTAAGGTCCAGGGTGCCGACTCTCAGGTCCAGCCACTAACGACTGAGGATTAAGGAGTCAAGGGCAGGGGCTCCCCAGGGCTTGTGGCCTTCAAGGTCTTTAGAGACAAGGCCCTCCCCCAAGCCAGCCGGCACCCCCACCCCGCCCGCCTTGAAAGGGTTAACACCTCTACCGCTGCTGACACCCGAGGAGGAGGCTGCTCACTCAGCAAGCTGGCATATCACACTGGGCCATCGCGGAAGAGAGGGGCTGAAAACAGCCTCTGTGAGTTCTGTGAATGGAAGCGGCCTTATCACCATCGGAGTGAAAAATGGGGCAAAAAGCCTTCCCAACACAGAACCCGCGACCTGGGCGCTCGCTGGCTCCTCGGCACCTGTCGCGTGGCCCCGGAGCTCTGGCAGGGACTCCGGGCATCTGTGGCGGTGAGCACCCGGCCACCTCAGCCAGACCTGCGAGGGGGCGATTCTACACTTGCCATGTGACAGCCGGCAACCGGGCCTAGATCTCGCCTTTCAAGCAGCACCTAAAATATTCTCCGGGTGAACCTGGGGCTAAATATGGCCTGGCCTACGAGTGCCTGGTCTGGACCTTTTAATGCCACTCAAAGATACAATCAGGAACCCATGGGGCCTTTTGGTGGCCTGGAGTCCAGTTACTGAGGCCAAACGGGAGGCCCGTGGGCTTGGCTGACTCTGGGCTGGGTGCAACTTCCCCCAGAGGATGCGTCCCGGTGCCAAGGCTGAGCAGGCTTCTTTCCTGCATGTTTTATTCTGGAATGGCCAAATGGTTCTCTCTCTGCCGGCCCCCAGGGTGGCTTAGATGTAGGTCCCCTCATCCACCTCCCTGGCCTTCCCTCCAGGCCATCTGATGGCCTGCCAAAGCCTTCTCCCCACTTCCAGGCTGCAGCCCTGCCCCCCTGGCCCGGGTTTTCCTTGCACCCTGATTGAAAGAAGAGGACTCAGCTCCCCAGGTGGATGGGAGGCTGCTGGCTGGAGAAGGCAGGCGAAAACACACACACACACACACACACACACACACACACACACACACACACACACACCTGCAGGGGGTAGATTGCACGGTAGCTTAGATGTGTCCCCGCTCTGTGGCTGGCCCCGTGCCACCATACCACATACCACACATCACACACACACCACGCACCACATACACCACACACACACACACACACCCCCCTGCAGGGGGTAGATTGCACGGTAGCTTAGATGTGTCCCCGCTCTGTGGCTGGCCCCGTGCCACACCCCCTCGGCCCACCCCAAACGGCAGGATCGCAGCCCTGTTGCTGGAGGGCAGAGAGAGCTTCAGCGGGGCTGCAAAAGCACAGCTCTGCTCTGGAACCTGCTAGCCTGGTCTTGGCAAAGTTGGGTTCTGCCCTCACCGGAGGCCACGTGGTAACCGGGACAGTCAAGAGTCTCTGGGGAGGCTGCTCTCGGGAGCCTAACACCCCCTCCAACCCCGCTCCCTGCTTTTAGCCAAGAAATGCTGCGGGCCCCGAGGGCCCCAGGAGGAGAGACCCCAACCCCCAGCCCCAGCACCTGTCTGGGGCTTGTTTGGGCTCTGGTGGTGGCTCCAAGGCCACGTTCAGGCCTAGGCTGGCAGCGGTCCAGGCTGTTTTGGGCAGAGATGCCAACAGACCCGGGCACCGATCTCACGCATGATTCCAACAAGACAGCCTGGTTTTCTGCACGTCTCTCAGAAAACTTTCACACCACCCTGCACAGCTACCTTACGGCTCCTTTCCCGGCCTGGGCCAAATCCTCTAGCAAAGGCCACATCTGCCTCCCTCTTCCCAGTCCCTTTTGACAATGGCTTTCTTGGGACACCAACATCAGTTTTCATTTTCTAGGTGTGCTTCCCTTACATGCTAGTGGTGCAGCCTTTCCGGAGACACTGAGAAAGGAGTTTGCTTTGTGGTTCCTTCAACTTGAATGTTTTATATAAGGAAGATGATGTAAAATCGGTAACTTGAAAGCTTTGTAAATATCTGCACACGCCCCCCCCCCCACCCTACAATGGAGGACGCTGGGAAAGCAGCCTCTGAGGACTGGGTGCTTTGGAAAGAGACCCCGAGGAGGCGTGGGGGACTTGGGGTGACAGGGACCCCGAAGTCCCCTCCTTCCAAACTCTCTTCAACATGTACCCTTTTGCCTGAAAAGTCTGCATGGCTACTAGGCCTAAAGTCTGTGATCGTTTTATATCAATTTCACGACAGTGTTTCTCTTCAGCGTTTACTTTTACCTTGTTCCAAATGTGAGAAGCAAAAAGGACTTTACATTTTCCCAAGTTTGGGATGCTGGGCAAGAAAGAAAATGGATTATTTTGTTTGGGTGTGCTCTTTCTGGCAAGTGGTTCTAAGGACCAAGTCTGCCTTCACTTTCATCAGACCCATTTCTATCCTCATGACTAAAATAGCCATATTTACAATATCACAATTACAAGAGGCTGAGCTGCTCTTCTATAAGGTAGTTGTAAGTTTATCTGGCAAGAATCTTCTTTCTGCTCTTAATATAAGTGGGTGGGAGGCTGGGAAGCAAGAAATAGAGGGAGTGCTCCCTTAGGGACTTTTCCAACTTTCATTGGTTTGGTTCAGAAACGCATGTTTTATTTTTAAGGAAGTAGGAGTTTCATTGCAGCCCCTCTGCTAAATATTTTACCCCCCCAGCTATTCCATATTCTTTCTGTTGAAACATTTTTTTTCCCTGTGAGAGTCGGCTATGGCTTGTGTATTGCTAAGACCGACATTCAAATTTGCTTTTTTTTTTTTCTTTCGAAATCCATCCACACTTCCTTGGAGGGAAGAGTAGCAACTGCTTCGTGAAATTTCACACAGTGGGGCAAAAGGAGAAAAGCCAAAATGTATTTAGCAGTTCCACAGCTGAGCTTTTTTTTTTTCTTATTGGTCAGGGTCGGGGTGGGGGGTGGGGGAGAGCAGTGGTCAGAATATGAAAAGAAGCTGTGATTCTTTGCTGAATTAGTGACCACTTCTCACTGCAAAGTACTGACTTACAATCTCTTCACCATACTAGTCTGCCTGTTTCCAGACTCGGGCAGGGGGAGTTTGCGAAATGTATTCATAATTACATGCACCCTTGCAGAGGGCCGAGTGTAAGCAGGGGCTGTGCTGTTTCGAATGCTCGAATTAAAGCAGCCCCCGGTTCATTCAGCACTAAATTCTTATTTTCCACACTTGACAATTCAGCAATTTTAACATGCTGCTTCATCGCCACGATTATAGATAGCTCAGTATCTTGGTGCGACATTTGGTGTTCCAGTCTCGTTAATTCACGTAAAACACCCTATTTGTAGAAGTATCATTAGAGGCTAATTTGGTGAGATGTCCTTATTTAGCAAAGCAAATAGGACCTGACAGTCAGCTCTCTGGCGCTATGATGGGGGTGACGATTCAGCAATTCACAACGTGACAATTTCCCATCGCCCAGCCACGCTGGGATTGTGGACTCCTGAAAATTGTGCTGTTTCATCGTGTCCCATAACAAAGGAAAAGAACTCTGAAAAGTAAAGAACTGTTTTTTGCCAAGGCCCCGGGAACGCGAATGTCACCAGTGTGTCTATGTGCCATGTCTATTCAACACGAATCTTCTATAAGGGACTTGGTGTTCCAGAGTTTTTCAGGTACAGCTCACTTTTCTCTATGCCCTGCCGTGAACACTTGATTGAAATCCAGGTTTGCAAATAAATAAACTTAAGGTATGTGGATCTCTATATAGTTTACAAGTGGAGGGTAGGGGTGTGTGTGGGGGTGTGTGTGTGTGTGTGTGGTAAATTAACAGAACTTAATAAGGTTAATGGGAGGGGCATTTGTACCCCCACCACCCTTGCCTTAGAGAATTCCCTGACAACAGATTATCCAGCGTTTCTTATAAAATGACTAAGATCAGCGTAGCAAAGAATTGCAAAGAAATACTGCGATTCCACGTGGGAGCAAGCAAGCAAATCTAATGTAACTGCAATTCACGATGTCAGTGATGTTTGATTTTTGAGGGTGTCAAATGGTTTGACACAACCCATGTGTCACTCATTCCCTTAAAATCCTGTTTAAAACATCTCACTAAACCACTGAGGGTGGGGTGGGGTGGGGGAGTACTTTTGCCTTCTCATACCTTCTTGGCCTCCCAAAGAAAGGTCCTTGAAAACAGCAGCTTCAACAGACTGAGAACACATACACACACATATATAAGACTATCCCCCAGACGGCTTTTCAGTTTTACCAAAAGAAGCAAACCTCCCCCCTTTCCTCCGACCGACCTTCGGAGTGCAGCTAGCTCTCTGCCCCCTCCCTCCAGGGACTGCTGGGGCCTGAATCCCTCGCCGTTTATAATGACCCCAAAAGCGGGACTTTGTGGGCCAGTTGGATAAAACATAAACTCATCTCGCCCTCAAAACCCCGATTCTGGGACCACAGCCTCCAAAACCTCCTTTCTCCAGAAGGGTGTCCCCCTTCTCAGCTCACAGCACTGGGGCAGGCTGCCTTTGAGGCAGGATTTTGGAGAATCCTGGATAATTAAAGGAATCATTACTGCGTTTTCCTACAGGAATGATGGGATGACAGTTCATCTCATCCAAAAGCCAGGGTTGCATGGTGGGGACGGAGGGCGTATTTGCCTGCCCCATGGGGGTATCTTTTCCCTCCCTTGCCCCCAGACCCATAGCTGGGCCTGACATCGTCCCAGGGAAGACGCTGAGCGTCCAAAATGGCCCTTAGGGGAGCGCAAAAGGAGTGCCTGGGGGGGGGGGCCCTCCTGCAGTGCCCCACCCCCACCCCTTCCCAAATCCAGCTAAAGTTTAGTTATTTGTGCCCTTAATTGTCTTATGAAAGTCAAATTTGCAGCTTGCCCAGACTGGAGGAAGTGATTTCCATCTTAATAGCTCAATTAGCCTCTGGGTTCTGGAAAGGCCACCCCGATACACACACCTTTTCTCCCATTTTAAACCCCCTCCCTTTTTCACAACTTCTCCTAAAAATAAATTATAAATATGGATGTGTCCTCAGAGGATCTGAGCGGCACATTCCAACGCTCCCCACGGTGGGGCTTGGAAGCAGGAGAAACCAGAAACGCCGCTCCCCCCCAGCCCCAAATCAAAAATGCCTTTTCCTTTTTTTCTCCTAACTTTTGCCAGAGCAACTTGGTGTGGTCTCGGGCCCTGACACCCCGATCCGCACCCCGGAACCTAGTTTTTTTTTTTTGTTTTTTTTTTTTAACTCCTGTCCAGCGAAAGCTACAGCCAACGTGCTATGGCCGCCTACTCCTCGGAGGGAGGGGGCAGCCAACTTTACTTCGGGGAGGTGGTAACTCTCTGGGGACTATGCTCCCGGCTTTTCCGGACGTCCCCAGGGCCCGGCCCCCGGAGGCTGGCGCTGGCCCCCCTGCCCGTGCCAGCGCGGCCCCGGGCGCACGTGGAGTGACGACGAGGTGCGGCGGGCGCGGACGCGCGAGCAGGGCGGCCTGCTCTCCGCGCGGCACTGATATCGGGGTCACGCAGCGAGTCAGTTTCCCGAACCGGCTTTCCGGGGTGGGGGCGGGGTGGTAGGCTTTCAACCCGCCTCGTTAATTTCCAAGCCCCGGCATTAGGGAGGTGGGGGGCTGCCTCGCCCCCATCCCACCTCCACGCCTAACACGCCCCTCTCGGGAGCCAGGGAGGGGTGGGGGGGGGAGGGAGCCCAGCCCCGCTGCCTCGGGGGGCGGCAGCGGCGGCGGCTTCACTCCCAGGCAAGCGTCTAGCGCCGGGTCCCAGGAGAGCCGCGCGTTTCCCCCCCGCCGCCACCTCCCTCCCGGCTCGTGTCGCCACCCAGCCCCCAGGCAGCCACCCCGCACCCCCTTCTGTCCCGGGGGCCTGGACACCCACCTGCCGCGGCCCCCGGGCCCGGGGGAGGGGTGCCGTGCAGGAAAAAGGGGGAGACTCACCGCCGCTGCCTCCTCCGGGGGTGCAGGGGCCCCCCCGGGGCTGCGCCTTCCAGGGCTCCCGGGAGGCGTGCGTGGGGTGGGGGGCGCCCCGCGGGCCCTGCAGCCTCCTCCTCGATTGGAGCCCAGCCTCAAATCCTTCACCGTGGGTGGGGGGGTACTTCCAGAAAAAAATCCTCCCCTTACCCAGATCAGATCCAAGTGATGGGCAGGGGGCATATAAAAGCCTTTTCTGCCGAGAGCGCGGAGCCGACGGGGCTGCACCCGGCCTCCACGGTCCGCTGCCGCCACAAAGCCGCGCCCCCGGCCCGGCCCCCACCCTCCCCCGCTCCCCACCCCCCCACGCCCTATGGCCGGCCCGGGGCGGGGGCTGGGCCGGCCCGGGGTTGGCCGCGCTGGGGAGGCGGCAGCGGCGGCCCAAGCGGCGGGGCGGCTCCTCCCCGGCCGGGGAGAGAGGGTGAGAGCCTAGAAGCCGAGCGCGCCCGCCTGCCCGGGGCGGGGGCTGCGGCGGGGCCGGGCGGGGCGGGGGGGCTTCCTAGAAACCCTCGCCAAATATAGTCAGCGGATAGGGGCATTCCTAGAAATACGGCGGCGACGTCAGCCTCGACCTATGGGGGCAGAGCCTGGGGTTCTCCAAACTCGGGGGGGGGGGCGGGGACGGGGAAGAGGGGAGATTCCCCACTTCCAATACCCCGGTGGCCCGGAGGAGGGAGCCTAGGCTGGGCCTCCCTCCTGGGGGGCGGACAGGATTCCTCCACATGCGCTCCAGGGATCCCTCAGCCGGGGGTGTCTGAATGGGGACGCATCTACTTAAGATTCCGACTCGCCCCCAGATCCGCCCCCCCCCACTTTCGGAACACTCAGTGACAGTGCCAGCCGCTTTTAGCCCTTCCTCCGATTTTTCTCACTCCTCCCTACCCGCTATGAACAAACAGTAGAAGTTGGAGCTGCACCAAGTCTGGCTTCCACACCTGGCCGCTCACCCCTTGGCGGCCCCTAACCTCCTCTGGGATGACTGGAGTCCCTCAGAAGCCCCGGGTCTGAAATTGGATGGACATGCTCTGTTCCCAAGAACTCCCCAAAATACCAACCCACCTTCAGGCCAAAACATAAAGTTGTGCTTCCCCTTCCCCATTCCAAAGTCCCTCTGTTGCTGCTTTCATGGTCCCAGGCTCTGGGAGATAGGCTGGAAATTGGGGGGTGGGGCATGAGGGTGCCCTCTCCACCTGGCAAAGATCTGGCCTCTTGTGCTGACACCCGTTCCCCACATAAGCTCCTCCCCCTCCATAAAGTACATGAGGTTCCAACAGTAAGGGGGAACCCCCTACAGCCCGCCCCCTTCCTGAAATCTGGCCCCCCCACCCCGCATCCCTTTTCCAGAACCCCACATCATCCCACAAGTGTCCCCTCTTGCCCAAAGAGGATCCACATAACTGAGACATGACTTGTCCCCTTCGACTGCCCAGCCTCTTTTTCAAGTAAACGTGACTGGAATGAGCCTCCCAGGATCATAAAAAATGTATTTGCTGTCCTCTGTTGGCCGACGGGTGTCACACTCAGAAAACACAGCACCCAACCCAGTGGGCACTCCTGATGCCATTAAGGGGGGGTCCTGGGGGCCCCAGTCAGAGAAAGTGAGCCACACAGCCCCCTCCTCTCCTCCTACCTCAACTGCAGTCCTACCCTGCCCCCACCTCCCTTGGGGGTGGTGGGGGGGAAGGGGCGGGTCCTGGCTTGCAGCCACTGCCCTGGACTTTGACCCACTGGCCTTGTGGCTCATGTCCCTTCTCTCTCGTTGGATCCCAATTCCAGAAGTCTGGAGGGCTGTGCTCACGGGGAGGCAAGGAAGTCTGCGGTGGGGCCCTCTGGGCTGGGGGACCCCCAGGGGATGGTTTCTCCAATAGCAGCTTGGAGGGGCAGTGAGAAAAAGGGGGACTAGATTAGACCCCTCTTAAGGCAGAGGACTGATCACTGATAATCATCCCCATTTCCTCCTGAGGACCTACTATGTGCCAAGCACATGAAATATACTGTCTTACTGAACTCACCGCATTACCTTACGGCAGCCAGACAGGAAGACTGAGGCTTAGAGGTCAGTTGTTCATTGAACTAATGCTTGCTTGCCTTCTGCTGATGCTGGGGCCACAGCGGCAAACAGGACAGGCTCTGCCCTCTGGAACTCATCATCTCAGGGAGAGACCCACGTCAGCAGGGGATTACCATGCTGCCCTCGTGGTCCAGGGCATGAGTGCTGGAGCCCAGCTACCTGGGGTCAGGGCACCATGAGAGACTGAGGCTGGGCTGGGACGTCCCTACTGTACCACTCAGTGCTGCCTCCGTCAAGTCTATGTTGTCCTCTGGGGCAGTCCCCTCTTGTGGGGTAGAGCCAGAGAGAGGCTTTGCACCCCCTCCCACTTCTTGCCCCCTGCCAGGACTGGCTGCAAGTCCCTGGGCCTGGTTTAGCCTCTCTGGGCCTCAGTTTCCTCATCTGTAAAACAGGAGTTATAATACTGGCCTTATAGGACTTGTAGGGGGATTAAATGAGACAAAGTCCATGTAGGAGAATTTGGCAATCAAAAAATTTGTTTCTCTTGTAAATATTTTCTTTTTATTTTGTGTTAGAAGCTGCAGTTTTAAGTATATTGACAGAACATACGTAACAAAAGCTTCCTAAGAAGTGGAAAAAAACTGCTCGAAAAATTGGCCTCATTAACATATTTAGACATTTACTTAATACATACTCCATTGGAAATTAATGATATGACTTTATTTTTTAAATTTTTATTGGAGTACGGTTGCTTTAATTGATATGAATTTTATACAAACACTAACATTTCCAAATCAGTCTAAATAGGGGGGCATTTCAGTTCTTTACCATCTATACCCAAAGTAGAAAATCCCTCAGTTTCTGAATGCAATCCTGACAAACATCAGAAATGGTCACTCTGAGATCCTGCTGACTTATTGTTCTGTACCTTCGTCTAAAGATGTTTCTGTTGAGTAAGTGTCCCTACGCTTCTTTTTTCTCTTTGCTCTGATCTTCCTGCAGCTTCAGAGTTATATTTCAGATTTCTTCCCTTTTTGCTCTCATTTTTGCGGGAGGAAACCAGTTTGCCAAATTCATATGTAGTTCAAAATTGAGAACTGGATTTCTCTTAGAATCTTAACATTTGATTGAGAAGGGCCTCTGAGTACATTTACCAGACGGTTGGTTGTGCTTTGTGTTACTACCTGGAGGAGGGGATGTCTGCGCTGAGGCTGGAAAGAGGAAAAAAACTGGGCCAGCGAGAGGGGTGGAGTCCAGGCCGCAGGTGTAGCACGTGCAAAGCCGGCCCTTCTGGGGCGCTGAAGTAGCTCCCTGGAGCCATAGTAGCCTGGTTCAAGGTCCTGTAGGACGCCCCTGCCCACATCTGTGCGCTGAGCCCCAGGATTCTGGAAGCTCACCTTATCACCGCCAGTTCAGACCCTAAGAGCTGGATGCAGAAGGCGGGCCCATGGGCAAGGTCCCACCAAAGGCAGCGAGGGCTCTGCCTTTACCTTGCACTTTAAAAGATGCCCCCGATCCCTTTGAGGCCTGCCCTTGCCCATTCTGGCTCAGCTTCCCATGACTCAAGCTAGTGGCGGGCCTGAAATCCACTTAAGTACCGGAAGCGCCGCCAGACTCCGGAAAACAGCCCGCTCCTCGGCCGGAAGCCCCAGAGGCCCACTCTGGCCTTCTCCCAGGAAGGAGCCCCACCCGCACCCAGGTTTTTGGCCCAGGGAGGATGCCAAGGCCTAGGCCAGAAGTGCAGGGAGGCCACACCAGGAAGAGGGAGCCTCCCAGAAAGGCCTGGACTCCTGGCTCCCAGGCCCAAAGAGATGAGAGAGAGAGAGAGAGAGAGAGAGAGAGAGAGAGAGAGCGCGAGCGAGCAGGATTCACCCTGCCTCTCTGTAGGTTTTCCTCAGGGCGTACAGGAGGGAGACCAGAGGAGGATGCCAATGCCTGGTCACTGCCATCTCCCAAGACTCCTAGAATATCAAAAATGAAAAACTTCCAAAGCAAGCATATAAAAATTATTGTACAATAGGTTTTAAACATTTGCATTGAACAGATGTGGACTTAAAAAACAGGTACACACAAACAAGAATGCAGTCATAGCAATGTAGTTATGCTAGATATGGGACAGAATCAGGATTTACGGAAAATAATTCCTTATGTGCGTCCACCAAGGTTCGTGGGACATGAGTCTGAAGTGGCGTGATGGTTGTGTTCCTCCCTCAACCCCATCAGGAGGTGGCTGTGACCACCCTTGTGATATCTTCTGGAGATAATGTTAAGAATCTAGCCTAAAAAATCTTCCTGAAGATTAGGCCCAGTGGTCCTTACAAGTTAGGTCCAAAGCTCCCTGAAAGCCAGAGGTCGCCCCACCCTCATCCTACCCTGGCCTCGGACCCTCGACAGCATGCTGAGTGGCCGGAGCAACTCCAGGGCCTTTCATCTGGCCCTGCCCACCTTCCACAGTGGTACCTGTGCCCCATAGGGAACAACAGGAACTGGAGCAAAGAGGATGAAAGGGAAAGCAGTTTCCACGGCCCTGCCCCTCCGGCTCTGTGATGTCAGGTGGAGACAGCCCCTGGCCCGCCTGGGTTTTCTTAAGGCCACCCAGAGCCACAGGACCCTGTGGGCCTGGAGCCTCGTGTTTCTTTATGAAACGGAAAAACACGGGGGCAACCTACTCGCTCAGGACCTGTAGCCTTGTTACCCTGCCTTGTCTGGCACATGGTTGGGCAAATTAAAGATTTTTTAGAAAATGAATAAGAAGGAAGGAAAAGTACTGGAAGAGAGGTGGTGAGCCTGGGATGTCATTTCCCAGGAGGCGAAGAACTCCAGGCCCTGAGTAGACAGAAAGACAAACTGCCATTGGTGAGACCAAGGGGTCTGTGGTTCCTGGTGGGCTGGGAACAAGGTCCTCACCTGCTAAGGGGGTCATGATCCCAGAATCCTTAGTCCTCCTGAATTTGTTTCCTCATTGACAACTGTGGGGATGTTAAAAGCATTAAATTTCATGATTTGCATGAAGTGCTTGTCTGGGTCTGGCACATAGCAAGTGCTCAATAAATTGTAGGGATTATCATTAGCTGTTCAATGGGGGTCTTGAACCAGCCATGCCTGGGATGTAGGAATAGATTTACAAGTGCGAGGGCTTCTCCTTTAAGATGTGGTTGGTGTCCCTAGCACCAGTTTCATCCTCACCCCTCAGCCCAGGGAAACCAAAGTGGAAGCAGCACCAGGGTCTGGATGGGTGGGCCAGCTCAGCTGAGCTGGACCTGGTCACCCAGAAAGAGTGTCACCCAGAGTTGGCTTCTTGGAATTTCAACAGGGTGGCCAAATTGTGTCACGAAACTAGTAGAATACTCCACATCCAGCCCAGGTGGAAATGAAAGAGTTGATCAACATCTCCATCAGCATAGAATTCTTCTCTGGAACCCACATGACTGTGGACCCATCACCACCTCTCAGACCAATACCAACTTTAAAATAAATGCTGTTGGATTTGGAGTTTTCTTTTATGAGAGGTTGCAACTGGCAATCCACAGGCTGAGCAGGGCCCACAGATATGTTTCATTTGGCCTACAGAGCCTTTAAAATAATAAAAATAAATTTGATTTGGTGGCCAACATTTTTAAATCAGGAAATTTCTTATTTAAATAATCCAGATTTCTGGTGTCTTTTAAGAAAATCAGGTGATCAAAAGATTTGGCAGGGGGTGGAGTCAAGATGGCGGCACGGGAAGATGCAGAGTTCACATCTCCCCACAACTAGGGTGACTGCAAGATACTGGTGGGGGACCTCAATGCCCAAGGAGATGGGAGGAGCCCCCAAGCAAGCCGCCGGGGGTCAGGCCAAAGCTCCTGCGGTGGGAGCTCTGAGTCCGAACCACTGGACTAACAGAGAACCTCAGATCCCAGGGAATATTCTTCAGAGTGAGGTCTCCCGGAGGTTCTCATTTCAGCACCAAGACCCAGCTCTACCCAACAGCCTACAAACTCCAGTGTTGGAAGCCTCAGGCCAAACAACCAGTAAGACAGAAACACAATCCCATCCATCAAAAAAAAAAAAAGATTTGGCAGCCATGGGCCTGTCTTCCTACAGAGCAGCAGTTTGTTGGAGCAGAATAGTGGATAACAGGATATATTAGTCAGTGAAGGCTAGCTGCTATAATGAACATCCCCAAGCTTTCAGTGGCTTACCACAATACAAGTTCATTTCTTGCTCATATTGTTACCAAGTCTAAGCTCGTACTGCTCACTGACAGGCCAGTAAATCGAAAGACGAGTCGTCGGGGCAAGAAATAACGACTTCATTTGGAAAGCTGGCAGAGCAAGAAGATGGCGGACTCATGTCCCAAAGAACCATCTTGCCTGAGTTAGGGTTCAGGCTTCTTTTATAGTAAAAGGAGAGGGAGTAAAGTCAAACATTTCCTGGTTCCAGTCAGCCTCTGGAGGGGATATGTTAATTTCTTCTTTCCCACAGTCATTCACAGGTGGGCCTGGTCAGGATGTTTCATGTGAGCTAAACAAAGGTATTTTAGCTTAATGCTTGTTACCTGAGATGCAGGGTTCCCAGAGATGGGCCATTATGTATAATTTAAGCTTATAGACAACATCCTTTTAGTGATTAACTTGTGATAGAATACAAAGTTTCTTCCTTATTACAATATCACAGTCCAAGAAGTGGGGGGTGGGGGTGTCCACACATTATTTAGGGAAACAGATGTCTTCCACTTCATGGCTCTGACATCTTCGAGGGATTCATTCTTTCTACGTTGAGCTGGAGGATGGTGAAGGAGGTGGTGGGAAAGCAGACCAGCTTTTAACTGTATCAGGTGGGAAGTGTCCCACATTGGTGAGAACCAGTCATGAGGCCCAACAGGGACCCAAGGGAGCTGTGAAATGTGGTGCCTAGCTCAGGGCCCAGGAGGAAGAGGAGAACACAGAGGCTTATAAGCAGCAGCATCTCTGTTTCAAGTGGCTGCCCTACATGCTTTCTCCACTTGGTCATGGAAGTTCTGTTCTTCCCATTGTTCTTCCTCACCTCTCCCCAGCTCAGCCATTTGGCTCAGGGGGAACTTTCTGTCATTGGTTGGAGAATGGTCATGTGAAACAATCCCAACCAATGAGACAAGATGGATTTGGATATGATGCCTGGAACAGCAGCAGCCATTTGGGGACCAGTCTTGTGGTGAAACCAACACAGTGATGGCAGAAAAGAGAGATGGAAGGAACCCGTGTCTCTGGTGGCCTGATGGAGCTGCTCAAACAACTAATCCAGAAACCTACCCTACTTCTAAACTTCCTGAGAAATGCATAATAAATTATCTTATTGTTTAAGCCAGTTTAATTAAAGCCAGGGAATTCCTGTTCCTTGTAGAATAAAGTATCCAAACTAAGATCGCTGCCTGGCTAGATTCATTTAGGTCACCTGCCTGGCCATGTATGTATTTGAGTTTTGGCCTCCTGACCTAAAATGCTTTCTTTTTCCAATCAGAGCTGAGGTCAATCAGCCAGCTGATCTTCACGGCCTTAAGTGTCTACCACTTAAGGATGCAACGTGCAATTATCAGTGCTTCCTGGGACAACATGAGCCCATCCAGGGTCTTTGTCTCCACCTGCATCTCGGGGATGCAGCAATCCATGCGTGACACCAAACACAAGATGAGCAGATATGGATTTGAGCCCGGGCTCCACCACTTCTTAGCTGGGTGAACTTAGACAAGCCAGTGAACCTCTCTGAGCTTCAGTTTCTGATTGCTGTGAGCATTGCTGGACAATTCGATGACTTGACATGTAAAGGCTCTTCTCCCAGGCTCAGCACCCGGAGGGTTCACAGTAGATGTTGGCTGGTGGCATGGTCACTGCCCGGTTGCTGAGATCCACTGAATGATCAGATGGTTTGCTCCAACTATTGGCTCACTGGGGAGACGTAGCCGTAAAGTACAAGGCCCATATTGTAGAGCAAGGTTGATTTTAGATCCTCCACGGAGGAAGCATTAGATAGCTCTGAATAACCTAGTAGAAATGTATTCCCCTTTCACTTTTCTTATACGCTTTCTGATCTTGTGAAGGAGAAAATCTCAGTTGGGTGCTGCTCCATGTTTAACACCTTCCTAACACTTACTAAGCCCCCTGGAAGGGAGCCCAGGCTTCATGGCTCAGAACATTTCATTGTAGCAGTATTGCTATGCAATGTACAAAGATCATTTTGTTTTCGTTGCATTTTAAAGTAATTAGCATCCATTTATGGCAGATGGTGCTCTTTTTCCATCCGAGGAAGTGAGATAACATTTTTCTTTTGAGATAAAATTGTCCAGGTTATCCAGGTGAGTTAAGTTAAATAAAAATATTAGTGGAATACAATGCGGGAGGTACAAGGTATGGCTGAAATCAAGAAGGTGGGCTGTGAAAGACTCGAGCTTGGGGCCTTATCAGGGAAAGCCATGGGGCCTGGGGGTCCAGCAGGAGAAGGGCCTTTCCAGGTGGTCAGAGGCTGGCAGTCATTCCTAACAGGAGTGACGCGAGCTGTGGCAGCCTGTCCCCAGGCCTCTTAAGAGAGTCCCTGAGATGACATTCAAACTGAATTCCTTTGGAAGGAAGGAAGGAAGGAAAGTAGGGAGACCCAGCATCCTGCTTTGCCCACGACTGGGGGGTTTCCCGGGTCACTGGACTTTCAGTGATAAACTGTAACAGTCCCAGGCGAATGGGGATGGTGGGTCACCCTGGCTGTCCTGGACTGGGGATTTGGGAGGAGCAGAGAGTTGCTGGTTCAGGTCAATGAGAGTGGTCATCCTTGTGAAAAGAAAGAAAGTAGTATTTTTTCAATATCCACAGCTTCTCCCCAAAGACTCAGAAGAATTCTATCTTAGCCTTGGGAGCAAGGTTTCCTGGTATGTCTGTCAGGATAATAGGTGAGGGGACGGGTCAAAAGGAACCTAGACAGGTTGGAGATACACTGGGAAGAGACAGAGTCTGAGGAAGAGAATAGATGGTGTGTGTGACAGGTGTGGAGCTGATCAGACGGAAGGGAGTCAGCCCGGCTGGGTTGATGTAGAGTCTGGGGAGAGGCCAGAGGCAGCTTCCTACTGGGATGGGCGGGCTGTGGAGAAAGGTGGGGGGGGCTTTTCGAAGCCATGGAGCTGTGTTATTAGTGGAGCACTCCCCACCCGCCATCCCCTCTGATACCTTCTGGCAGCCCACAGTGAAGGTTGAAATGTCTGGTCACGGACTTCCCTGGCGGTCCAGTGGTTAGGACTCCGCACTTCCACTGCTGGGGGTGCGGGTTCCATTCCTCGTCGGGGAACTAAGATGCTGCATGCTGCCTAGTGCGGCCAAAAAAGCTGGTCAGTTCCTTTCCGATATTGGACGGGTATTGCCTCGAAATGTCACATTCTGCAAAAATCAGAGTAAATCTGACCCAGGGAGGGCTGGTTCCAGGGGAGTCCTCGGAAGCTGCCTAGGGATGAACCACTCCCGCATCTGCCCACGCTACTCCAGCCCGGTACCCAACGCCAATAATTCCTTCGGGGCCCAGGGTGAGTACCTCCTCTCTCTCTCTCTCAATTACCCCATCTGTAAAGTGGAAGCAGTATTTCCCTCATCATCTCTGTGCCAGGCTCTGAGCTAGGTGGTGAGATGTGGGTTAGACCACACTTGACCCACTTTTGTTTTGGTTTGTTTTTGTTTTTAATTATGAGCTATTTCAGGCCAACCGGAAAGGATGGGAAATAAGTTAACAAACACCCGTGTGCCTACCACCCAGCTGAATTAATACATAAATCACATCCAGATTCAACTAAGACCCTCGTGTGCCCTTTCTCTATCTCAGCCCATCTTCTGACATCCCCACGGATGACACTGTCCTGAGTCTAGACTTCATCGCTCTCGGGCATGTTTCTATGCTTTTTTACTACCTAAGTAGCCAGAAACAACAAACAGGGTATTGTTTGCATAACGTTAATTCTGTATAAATGGTATCATGGTGTATCATCTTTCTATGCCTGCCTTTTTTTGCTCCTCTTTTTGTGAGTTTTATCTGCCTCGTGCAGTGGAGTTACAGTTTATGCATTTGAACTGCTGAACTTGATTCCACCCTGTGGACCCACCATGGTTTAATTCTTCCACTCCCCTTGATGGACACTTAGCTCTTCCCAGCAATGTTGCTCCGAGCAGCCTGGTGGATACAATGAGAATTTCCCCACGGTTTATATCTCAGAGTAGGATTCCTGGGTCTCATCTACATGGGACTTTAATTAATTTATTTATTTATTGTCTGCGCTGGGTCTTTGTTGCTGTGCGCGGGCTTTCTCTAGCTGCGGCGAGCAGGGGCCACTCTTCATTGCGGTGTGAGGGCTTCTCATTGCAGTGGCCTCTCCCATTGTGGAGCACAGGCTCTGGACGCACAGGCTTCAGTAGTTGTGGCACGCGGGCTTCAGTAGTTGTGGCTCGTGGGCTCCAGAACGCAGGCTCAGTAGTTGTGGCGCATGGGCCCAGCTGCTCCACGGCACGTGGGATCCTCCCAGACCAGGGCTCGAACCTGTGTCCCCTGCATTGGCAGGCAGACTCCCAACCACTGTGACGCCAGGGAAGCCCCCCCTACATGGGGATTTCTGTGGTGGCCTTTCACCTGGCATGTCCTCTCAAGTTTTCCTCTGTCCCCACTAGTCCCTGTTGTCTTGTACCCAAGCAGCTTCAATGTTCACATGATCTGTCTGGCTCCTGTGAGCATTTGGGCTTTCTGCTTCTGGGCTCTTGGGAGATACATGGGCATGTGAGCAAGTAACTGTAACATCTTGTGATAGGTGCTATCAAAATGATACACCCAAGGTGCTGGTGGTACATAGAGGAAATAGCAACTAACTCCAACTGAGAGGTTAAGGGATGATTCAAAATCATAGTTAAGTTAGTAACAGTTAGGCAAGGTTTTGAGGCATGAGTAGGAGTTTTCCAAGATGGGGGTGGAGGAAGGGCATTGTAGGCCGAGGGAACAGCATATGCTCAGGCACAAATCAAGCTGAATTGAAGGAATAACAAAGGCTGGTGTGGCAAGAGCAAGGGGGAGAACGGTAGGAGGGACGCTTGGGGCCCAGAATGCCAGGCTAAGGAGTTGGGATTTATCCTGGTGGCGGTGGTGGGCCTCTCATGAAGGACCAAAGGATGCAAGTGACATGTTCACTGCTGTGTTTGACAGAGGTCAGGTGACAGTGGGAGGAGGCGGAAGAGGAACGAGACTGAAAGCAAGGGGGACCAATTAGTAATCTACTGCAATAGTCCAGACCCCAGACATCAAAGGAGAAATGGGACAGGGAGGCAACACAGAGGAGGTGACTGTTTGGAGAGAGGTTTGGGCAGTGACCAATGAGGTGAGCAGATGAGGAGGAGGGGTGAGTCATGGGTTGGGGTAGGCAGAATAATGGTCTTCCAAATATTGTCCACACCTTAATCCCTGGAACCTATATGTTGTTTCATGGCAAAAGGGATTTTGCAGATGTAAATAGAGTGATGAGTCTGGATTATCCAGGTGGGCCCAATCTAAATCCACGAGCTCTAAAGGCAGAGAACTTTCTTTGGCTCACATGAGAACGATGCAGAAAGGGAAGTCAGAGAGATTTGAAATATGAGAAGGATTTGGCCCATATGTAGAGACCCCAAGTGCATTGACTGCAGAGAGGCCTGTAGAGCCAAGGAAACAGAGGACTCCGTTCTACAAGTGCAAGAAAACTGAATTTGGCCAACAACCTGGATAAACCTCCTGACAGTAGCCCATCCGGTCAACACCTCGATTTTGTGAAACCCCCAAGCAGAGTAACCAGCCAAGCTAACGTGACCTCTGGCCTACAGCAACTGTGTTCTTTCAAGCCGTTAAGGCTGTGGGAACTTGGTACAGCAGGAGGAGAAAATGAACACAAGGATGACTCCCAGGTTTCTTGCTGGGCTACTGTGTAGATGTCACCACGAACCGCGTGGGGACTCAGACGATCAGATTTTGGTGTTCCCTATCGGACTCTTCCTGCATAATAGTATTACCACTAATTTAGCAGCTTACGACAACACACATGCATAATCTCCCAGTTTTTTGGGTCAGAGTCCAGGCACGGCTTAGCTGGGTCCTCTGCAAGGCTGCAATTAAAGGTGCTGGCCGGGGCTGAGTTCTCAATGCCCAGCCAGTGTCCTTGTCGGTTCAATATTACAAAATACTACAAACTGGGTGGCTTAACAAAGATTTATTTCTCACAATTCTGGAGTCGGGGGACTCCAAGCTCAAGGTGTTGGCAGATTTGGTGTCTAGTGAGGGCTTTCGTCCCAGCTTACAGACAGCTGCCTTCTCGCTGAGTCCTCACACAGCCCAGAGAGAGCTTCTGATAGGGGGTTAATTCTTCCATGAGGGTCCCACCCTCATGACCTAATCTACCCCTAATCACCTCCCAAAGGCCTCACCTCCAAATTCCATCACATTGGGAATTAGGGCTTCAATACATGAATTTGGGGGGGGGGGATGCAAACATTCAGTCCACAGCACCCAGGGAGGGACTTGGCTTTCACATTCATGTGGCTGTTGACTGAATTGAGTTCCTTGCAGCCTGTTGGACCGTGGGCCTTAGTTTTTTCCTGGTTTTGGCTAGATGATGCCCTCTGTTCCTTGTCACATGGGCCTCCCTAACACCGCCACTTGTTTTATCACATCAGCAAGAAGAGAGAGTCTGCTAGCAAGATGGGTATTGCCATCTATGTGACCATCAGAGATGGGACATCATGCCACCTCTACTGTATTCTGTTGGTCGGAAACAGGTCACAGCCCCACTCACACTTAAGAGGAAGGGGCGACACAAGGGCATGAATCCTAGAAGGCAAGGGTAATGAGTGCGTTAGAGTCCATTCACCAACCCTTCTCAAAGGGGCATATGAGCTTTCTTATTGGGGCCTGTTTCAAGAATTATTACAGATTTTTTCATCCAGCGGGGCCTCAGGTTCAGGGTTCTCTTTGACCCCTCAGTAGGTAAAAATCAGCTCAGCTCACCTGAGTTGGAAGGGCAGGGCAGGGGCAGAAGGGAACATGGTCTCAGGAAATGTGCGTCACGCGCCAGCCTGGTGATTTGCTAAGCAAAACTCAAGTCGATGTGACAAAAACAACGTCTGTTGCTTCCAGGGGCCTGCCACAATATTTTCCTTTAAGTGGTACTCACGCCTGAAATACGCTTCTGGTTTTGCAATGTGGCTCTCAGCTCGGGCTCGGCTACAAACCACTCTCTCCTTTATGAAGCGTCCATTTTTTATGCTTTAATGTAGGTTTACTAAGCGCATGATGTCAGCCCAGATGGGAGACGTGCCAGGGCAGTGGAGGGGAGGCTCCCCTTGGAGAGGGTCAGAGTGGAGGACAAGAGCGAGCCTTTCCCCTGGACGCTCAGCATCTCGTGCATGTGGTGCCAGCTCTGTGTTAACGCCTGTGCTGCCCAGAGTCTGCCATCTCTTTCCTCTTTACATTTTCTCTTTTTTCTGTTGTTAATAGTGAATGCAAAGTAACACAGTTTTTCTTTCCAATGCCACAATATTAGGAAAAAAAATTAGTAATTTTTCCTGCAATTCCTCTCCACTTCTTGCCCCACCTGGAGGTAGTCATTGTCAGCAGCACGACGTGGAGCCTTTTGCCTGGGGTATGGGCATCCTTCACATTCCAAAAAACAATATACACACCACTACGTGTATTGATAAATATGGTTATTTATTTATTTATTGCATCTTATATATGTTTTAAAAAAATTTCATTGAAGTATAGCTAATTTACAGTGTTGTGTTAACTTCAAGTGTACAGCAAAGCGATTCAGATATATATATATGTGTATATATTCATACACATATGTATATTCTTTTTCAGATTCTTTTCCATTATGGTTTATTACAAGATGTTGAGTATAATTCCCTGTGCTATACTGTAGGTCCTTGCTGTTTACCTATTTTACATACGGTAGTTATGCTTATTTAGTTTTACAAAAACAGGACGTCAGTTAGAGTTAGTTATGCAAGATGAATGAGCACAACATAGTAAATCAATTATACTTCAATAAAAAAATAAGTTAAAAAATAAAAAGATAAAAAGATTAATAAGTTCTAGGGATGTTTTGTACAACATGGTGCCTATAGGTAATGGTACTGTATGGTATACTTACAAATTTGTTAAGAGGGTAGATCTCATGTTAAATGTTCTTATCACATACACAAAAAAGCAAAGGGATACAGGAAACTTGAAGGTGATGGATATATCTGTTACCCTGAATGTGGGGACGTATCCCAGGTGTATGCATATGTACAAATTCATCAAGTTGGATATATATGTGTGCCATTTTTTGTTAATCAGTTATACCTCAATAAAGCTGTAAGACAAAACTCCAAAAACAGGATGTCAGCTTTTCTCAATTAGCTGTATCTCATTATCACCCCTTCAGATCAATAAATCAATCATTCCTTTCTTTTTTTGGATAATTTATTTATTTGGCTGCGTTGGGTCTTCGTTGCTGCACGTGGGCTTTCTCTAGTTGCTGTGCGGTGCGCTGCCTTCTCATTGCGGTGGCTTCTCTTGTTGCAGAGCACGGACTCTAGGCACGCGGGCTTCAGTAGTTGTGACGTGTGGGCTCAGTAGTTGTGGCTCACTGGCTCTAGAGCACAGGCTCAGTAGTTGTGGCGCACGGACTTAGTTGCTCCGCGGCACGTGGGATCTTCCCGGACCAGGGATCGAACCTGTGTCCCCTGCACTGGCAGGTGGATCCTTAACCACTGTACCACCAGGGAAGTCCCGATCAGTCCTTTCAGTGGCTGCCCATGATGGCATGAGGGATGGCTCTCCATTTACTGAACCATCCTGGCTGGTGGATGTTTACAATATTGTTATCAGACGAACTCCATGAGAGTAGAAGCCAGTGAATGTGTGTCACTCCTATTTTATGGAGAAACCAAGGCACAGAGAGGTTGTGTGGCTAGTCCGTGTCTCCCACTGGCTCTTGTAGATGTGGGGCAGAAAAATCATTCTAGTGCTGCTCTTGCTTTATGCTGCCACATGGTGGCACAGTTGAAGCTTTCTCCTGCGCAGCCTCTGTTGACAAACAGCCCTTCTTGGCTAACACTAGGATTGTAGCTCCCTCCTTGACTTCAAAAGTCCTAATTGGGACGTCCCTGGTGGCGCAGTGGTTAAGAATCTGCCTGCCAATGCAGGGGACATGGGTTCGAGCCCTGGTCTAGGAAGATCCCACATGCCGCGGAGCAACTAAACCCACGTGCCGCAACTACTGAGCCTGTGCTCTAGAGCCTGTGCTCCACAACAAGATGAAGCCACAGCAATCAGAAGCCCACGCACTACAATGAAGAGTAGCCCCCACTCGCCGCAACTAGAGGAAGCCTGCGTGCAGCAATGAAGACCCGACGCAGCCAAAAAAAAAAAAAAAAAAAAAGTCCTATTAAACCTTTTTCTGCCACTGACTGTCAGGACCTGTCCTACAGTTCTCTCTAACTTCGGATAACAGGAAGATGGGTTGGAAGAGTTTAATTTCTTCTTTCCCAGAAAGCCCTGGTCTCCTTCTGCAAATCCACCTTCTCCCCAGTGGTCAAGTTTGCACAGTGAGGTCTCAGAGGGTCCCTCTAGGCTCAGTGACACCCGCCTGTGTTTCCTCCTAACCCCAGCATCAGGGGCCTTCTCTTCTCTTTACGTTTCTAAGGGAGACTAGAGTGTGATTATAGAACAGACCTCTGATTTCAAGGTGACTTTCAGACATGAAATTCATACAGAAGTTACAGAGATCCAAACACGGCTTTATATATTCATGAGCACAAGCAGTTTAAATCAACACAGAACGTCTTACTTATTCAGACACACAATCAGCTTTACCCATTTAAGTGTAAACAGGACCTGAATTCAGAATTTTGCTCACTAGTTTCTGATCCTGCAGCCTGTGCCACATTGGTCCTACAGCTCCGTGGCATCCCCAGATTTCAACCAGCAGTGATGGTTTTGAGATTCAAGTGTAATCTTCCATGCTTAAAAACAAAAAACAAATAAAACAGCAAGCACTTCTCCATATATGAATATATACCCTTAGATATTTTATGCAATTTTTTTTGTGTGTGTAAATGGAAACCTACAGCACCTTATATAAATTTTCTAAAGTCCATTCTTCACCTGGGGCCGAGAGAGGAGCACCCTGTGTAGGGTGGGGTGGGGTGTGGGCAGCGGTAGGGGTGGATGAGAATGGGCTCTTTCGTGGGATGCTGTCCCAGAGGAGTGTTGCTTCATTTTCTGGAGGGAAAGACAGGAAAATCTGTGTGGACCACTAACCAGCTCCACAGATACTGGCCCGCCTGTCGGGGGCAGTGTGGTCTTTTTATTTTTAATGGGGAGGACTATTTGGGGATATTTTTAATAGGGAGGAACATAAGTGTACTTCTGTGTCACTTAAAAAGGAACGACGAAACACTCCAATGGAGAGCAGAGAACACTCAAGCATTTATATGACTTAATTCTGGATCGTTATAATTTGCCTGTGTTCTAATAGGTTCTCTTTGCCTTTGTGGGTTTTGGAGGTGATTCTGGGGGAAAAAAATTACACACGTAATACAGTCATCTGGTAGAAAATCCGAACAATGTGAAAGTTCACAGGGTAAGAAGTGAAGGAATGCTTTCAACAGCTACCCCATCCTACTTCCCTCCAGAGAGGCAACAACTGTTATTGTTAGCAACCCCAAGTTCATGTGCCAGAAGTACAATGAGGCCAAACAAACAGAAACATCAGAGTTTAGAGCTGAGAAAGGTTTATCGCAGGGCCATGCAAGGAGACGGGTGGCTCGTGTCCCCCAAACCCCCAAACTCCCTGAAGGGTTTCAGCAAAGCATTTTTAAAGGCCAAGTGAGGGAAGGGGGCCGCAGGGTACGGGACCAGCTCCTGTACGGGTCTCTGATTGGTTGATGGTGAGGTAACAGGGCAGTGGCACAGGAGTGCCACTAATAAAGTGGCACTTTATTAGTCCTTAGGCTCCAGGAGGCCTGGGGGCTACATGCTCACCGTCATCAAGTAGTTAATATCTTCCATTTGGTGGGGTTTTTCACATCTGTGAAACACTTTCACATCAAACACTTATCTAGGTACTTCAGAGAGGAGCTAAAGCAGAGGATGTGGGGGAAGGCTACCCCGGGAAGGCCCCATAGGGTCCTGCTCCGTTACATTATTTTTGTGTGCATCCTTTTCCCCCCCTCCCCCCATACTCAGTGAGGTGTGGGACCAGCGGCATCAGCATCACTAAAACACCAATTAGAAATGCAGATTTTCCGGCTCCACCTCAGATGCACAGACCTAAATTTTAACCTGATCCTCAGGCTGAAGTGTGAGAAGCACTGGTGTTCACTGTTTTTATATGCATTATCTCACATGTTTGTGTACATGCATACACACGTGCTCCTGGGTTTAGAATGTGGCTTTAGAATATAGCTCTCTTTAGCGGAATGGTTCTCAATGGGTGGTCCCGGAACTAACACCGGCAGCATCACCTGGGAGCTGGTTAGAAATGCGAATGTCAAGCCCCACCGCAAACTAACAAAAATGCAGACGCTCTGGGGGGTGGGGCCCAGAGCTCGGCATTTTAACTACGCCTCCAGGGGATGCTGATGAACTGCTCACAAGTGTGAGCGCTCTGCTGCAGAGGAGGACTCTTACCCCCCGCCGCTCCGATCCCCTTCGTATCCATCTCCCCCGCTCTCTCTGAGTGAACCCACCCTTGTTCACCGAGGTAGCCCCAGACTCCAGCTCCACTAGGCACACACCGAGAGTTCCATTAATGCTTTCTTCCAGTAGGAATCTCGCGCTGATACAGGTTTCCCCAATTTAGGTCAAACTGGTTTCCAGATTATACAATATGCCAGCTCTTGGAGGCTGAAGTAATTGCATAACATCTTTAAATGCATTCGAGCAGCCCCGTGGTGATGCAAAGAAAACGGGTGCCATACGACGGTAGCTCCGTTTACTGAAGCCGCCTCTAGAGCCAGTCTCTCGGCAGCTGCTTTACAAACGCCAGCGCAGACCAGAGATCCATCTTACTGGGGGGCAAACGGAGGCTCCGAGGGAGAGAGAGGAGAGAGCTTTAGATTTTCATGTCGGACCAGCGCCAAGTCTGGGCAGGATTTCCTCTCTAACGCAGTGCCTACAATGGATTTCCTTTTAAAAATAGCAAGCCAGACACCAGCTGACTCTGGGTGTGGGCTCAGTGTCAGGCAACGGCAGTTCTCTCATTAGTGTGGAAACAATTGGACTTTAATGTTCAGAAAAATGCTTAGTGGCTCTTGAACCAAGGGCCATCCGCTGTAGGTTTTTCTGCGCTAAAATCATTGCTCGGGCCACGGTTTTCACGTGACCTCCAGGGCCTCGCAGTTTAAGACCCCCGCCCACCCGGAGCCCTCCTCCATCCCGCACAGGACGAGGCGTCCGGGGACTGCAGGGGGCGCTGTCTGCAGTGAGCCAAACGCCCCGCCGGTCAAGTTGGCGGCACAGCAGTGCAGAGGCCGGACCACCCGGACTTTGACCTGCGCGGGCCGGAGAGAGCCTGAATCTAAACTGAGTGAAAACAGTTGGCTCCGTCGGCACCCAGAGGTGAAGATCTATTGATCAATACGGGATCCAGAAAGGATAGAACGTCGATGATTACTCTCGAAAAGTGGTCACACCCCTAAAAAGTCGCCCCCTTGTAGGGAAATGAGAACGCTAGGCACGGACGGGGTTCGAACCCGTGATCTTCGGTTTACGAGACCGACGCCTTACCACTTGGCCACCGCGCCTGCGTTAGAATGGCGGCTCGGCGAGCCTCTATCCTGGCGCCACTCCCGTGCGCTCGCCCCACGGGCACGAGCGCGGGCCCCAGCGCACCCGCCCGGCCCCGCCCTTTCGCAGCGGCCGGCGGGGCGGGGCTCAAGCGTGCGCGCGCCGGCCGCTCGCCGCGGACTCACGGCAGCAGAGCGGGGAGGGGAGTCCTTCCGCCTCTGCGTGTCCGAGTGGGGCCGGGGACCTCGTCTCCAGAGTCCCCAGAGTTCCCACAGGCTCGGCGGGAGGAACTCGTTTGGAGCTCGGGAGCGCTCAGGACGCTCGCAGGCATTTCAGAGCCAGGGGTTCGAATCCCAGCTCCACCAGAGAGACTCCGTGAGTTTGGACAACCGGTCTCGGGGCCTCAGTTTCCCCCCTAGGTTGAGGCACCCAGGAGGCGAAGGAAAAGGTTGTGGTTCCTTTACTACTAGCCCGACCCCTCGGGCGGTCCACGGCTGCCCTGCATGGAGCTGACGCTCAACGAGGGTTGTTGAATGAATGTGTAAGTTTTCTGAAATAAAAAGCCCCAAAGCTCCTCTTCCCCCAGGTTGCCGCGGTTGAGCCCTGGGGTGTGTGCCTGGCCCCGGGACCAGCAGCATCACTTGGGAGCTGGTTAGAAGAAATGCAACTTCTCTGGCTCATCCCAGACCTGCCCAATTAGACCTGCTTGGGGAGCCGGGCAATCTGGGCTTTAACAGGCTCTCCTCCAGGTGATGCAGCTGCGCGGGAAAGGCTGATACCCAATGCTCTAGACAATTGATACGCATATTCGCATTTATGTATTCAAACGTGCCCTTTTATTTTTATTCAAATGGACTGACTTTAAAGTGCACTTTGATTCTCAATTAATGTATGACTGTGTTAACTAATACAGTGGCTTGTAGTACATTTTATAATCACGATAAGTGATAGCATATATTATTTTTAAAATTAACAGTTTCTCTTATACATTAATGTGATGTGTACTATTACAGTATTGCATCTTAAATTATATATACTGCATTATATACTATAATATAATGCATGGATGGGATACCTTATTCTCTTTAATAGCTGGCACGGTTTCCCATCCAGTGGCTCTATCACAGTTGATTTAATCAATTTCTGGGAGTAAGGCCTTGCGTTGCCTGCAGCTTTTTAGCTGCACAGAACGTTCTGCTACATGCATCTTTGCCGCCTGGTACCAGTGATGCTCGCAGGGTATAAGGAGACATAAATTAAGAATGTCCACAGCCCACTGTGCAGGTGTATAGGCAAATGGGAAACCTATACATGCCAGGAAGTTGTGTTCACCAAGTTGCTTGAAATGTCACGGTTTGGGCAGGTGACTGGAAAAGGCCCTGACATTTACCCTCAGACAGGAACTCTGAGATACTGCTCCCGGAGTGCTTGAGATCTATGTGCAAATCTCACTGCAGCTCTTTAATTAAAAAAAACAAAAATTGAACATTTTCAGAATTAAAGTGTATTACTGAGCATTGCCTTTGAATGGTTGATGATAAAATTGGTTCCATTGTCCCCCTCCATTTTTTGGTGTTCACTGAGTTGTTGGAATTATTGTGCAGAAGTGATAGGGCTTATAAAAAGTGAAAAGAAATTAGCAAATGAGAGAACATCACATGTGAGCTGAGCCCAGAACTAACTGGCAGGTGGAATGGAAAGTAGATTCTAACAGGTGCTTTTTTCAGCTTTGTCTTCTGAGGGGAGAGAGGGGATTGAATGATAGAGGTGCATCTGTATCTTGATGGGCAGGTGGGATGCCTGAGGTACGTAGGGTCTGGGGTGTCCTGAGGGAGGCTGCCCCTGTGACCTTCTGTGAGCCCTAAAGTAGAGAACACAGGTCTGATCCTACTTATCTCACAGGTGTAAGGAGCCCTGAGAAGCCACAAATCTTGGACACCTGGCTGGAGGATCTGTCTGTCCTGGCCCCAGCGTCTTAGAGAGGTACCTGCACAGGTAGGTCTTCAAAAAGTATTGTAGAGGAAATTAACATGCGATTCCTTTCAGTGTGCTCCTCCATGTGGTTCTGGAGAACCTCCTTGGCCAGTGCCCTCCAGCTACGGTGCCAGCAGAGTCCTGGCGCTGAACTTCCTAGATAAGCCCTTCCCCGAGATTTTTACTCTGGTGCCCATTGCGCTCAAGACTAAGAAATCTGTGAATTTACCAAAAGTGTATGTAAAATGTGTGTGTATGTGTGTGTTTCTGGGAAAGGGATGTCACAGTTTTTATCAGGTTTTCAGAAAGGCTTGCTGAGGGTCCTAGAAACCTTCAAGCCTTTTTACTCCCTCACTCCTCTGAAATGATTCACCCGAACCCCACTGAAATGCAGTGGGTCTAAAAGTGATTAACCACAGTTGAGGTTGCTTGAAAAAATGAAGGTGTCTTGGAGACACTGTCTCCTTCCAGGCAGGACTCCTGCGGCCACCGGCTCCTCTGTTGGGGCTGCCCTCAACACCTTCACCCCTGCTTGCTGCCCGCCTCTCCGCCTCCCCGCCTCCCTGCCCCTCCCCAGCAAGGGCTGCATCCATTTTAGCAGCACTTCACAGTGTGTGAAGGGCTTTCACCTGCATTAGCTCCATGGAGCCTTGGTTGTGGCCTAGCACGCTTGGCACTTGAACGTGAACATCTTGGGAAGATGCAGATGGACCCTGTGGCGGGGCTGAGGTTCTGCCTTTCTCACAACCTCCCAGGCTGTGCTGGTGCTGCTGGTCCGGGCCCTCACTTTGAGAACTGCTTTAAAGAGTTCTTGGAGAAATTAATTTTCTTGCAGAGGAGGGAAGAAAAACCCCTCAGGCTTGGATATTTAGGTCGCCTGAGGTGATGACAGCAGGCTTTTCTCTGATAACCTAAATCAAGACTTTGCCTGAAGAAGGCTCTCTTAGCTACTCACAGCATCCCTGAGACTGCACTGTCGGTGACAGACAGTTTAGAACCCAGGGCCAGAGCCAGAGGCCCCAGCCCCCTGTCATTGCTTTATCTCATAAATTCAGGGTTTTCGAGCAGGCTTGATGAGGCCAGGCAGGTTATATGAACCTGTGAAATGAATGCGTGGAGGACACATGGAAGAAGGGGCCGAGGACTAGGTGATGTGGTGCCATCGTACATTCCCTCCAGAAATACATGCGTTCCAGTTGGGTCACATCTTTCAATTCCTGTCTTTTATTTACTATTATTATTATTATTTTAATTGAAGTATAGTTGGTTTACAATGTTGTGTTAGTTTCAGGTGTATAGCAAAGTGATTTTATATATATATATATATATATCTTTTTCAGATTCTCTTCCATTATAGGTTATTACAAGATACTGAATATAGTTCCCTGTGCTATACAATAGGTCCTTGTTGGTTATCTGTTTTTTGTTTTTTGTTTTTTTGCGGTACGCAGGCCTCTCACTGTTGTGGCCTCTCCTGTTGCGGAGCACAGGCTCTGGACGCCGCAGGCTCAGCGGCCATGGCTCACGGGCCCAGCCGCTCCGCGGCATGTGGGATCCTCCCGGACCGGGGCACAAACCCGTGTCCCCCGCATCAGCAGGCGGACTCTCAACCACTGCGCCACCAGGGAAGCCCTGGTTATCTGTTTTATATATAGTAGTGTGTATCTGTTAATCCCCAAATCCTAGTTTATCCCTTCCCACCCCTTTCCCCTTTGGTAACCATAAGTTGGTTTTCTATGTCTGTGCATCTATTTCTATTTCTGTTTTGTTAATAAGTTCACTGGTGTCATTTTTTTTAGATTCCGCATATAAATGATATATAATATTTGTCTTTGTCTTACTTCACTTAGTATGATAATTTCTGGGTCCATTTGTCTTTTTTATTTTAGCTACTCTAGTGGGTATGTGGTGGTACCTCATTTTAATTTGCATTTCCCTGATGACTAATGATGTTAAGCACTTTTTCATGCGCTCATTGGCCATTTGTTACATCGTCTTTTTTATTTATCTATTTATTTTTGGCTGCATCGGGTCTTAGTTGCGGCACACAAGGTCTTTCACTGTGGGATGTGGGCTCTCTAGTTGATGTGCGCGGGTCAGTAGTTGCAGTGCATGGGCTTAGTTGCCCTGCGGCATGTGGGAATCTTAGTTCCCCAACCAGGGATCGAACCTGCGTCCCCTGCATTGAAAGGCAGATTCTTAACCACTGGACCACCAGGGAAGTCCCTGTTACATCTTTTGTGAAGTGTCTGCTTAAATCTTTTGCCCATTTTTATAACTTGTTTGCCTTCCTATTTTTTTTTAAACCCAGTTCTTTTTCTTTTTTTTTAAAATAAATTTGTTTTGTTTTTGGCTGTGTTGGGTCTTTGTTGCTGCGCGTGGGCTTTCTCTAGTTGCGGCGAGCGGGGGCTACTCTTCATTGCCGTGCGTGGGCTTCTCGTTGCGGTGGCTTCTCTTGTTGTGGAGCACGGGCTCTAGGCACGTGGGCTTCAGCAGTTGTGGCACACAGGCTCAATAGTTGTGGCTCACGGGCTCTAGAGTGCAAGCTCAGTAGTTGTGGCACACAGGCTTAGTTGCTCCACGGCATGTGGCATCTTCCTGGACTAGGGCTCGAACCCGTGTCCCCTGCGTTGGCAGGAGGATTATTAACCACTGCACCACCAGGGAAGCCCACCTTCCTATTTTGGAATCATCAGAGTTCGTTGTATGTTCTGGACACAAGTCTTTTTTCAGATATACGTATTGTTAGTATTTTCTCCTACTTGGTGGCTTGCCTTTGCGTGTTCTCAGTGGGGTCTCTCAAAGTGCAGACGTTTTTAATTTTGATGAAGTCCAATTTATCAGTGTTTTTCTTTTATGCTTTTTTGTGTCCTAAGAAAGCTTTGTCTACCTAGGTCACAAAGGTTTTCTCCAGGAATTTTTATCATTTTAGCTTTTACATTTAGGTCTAGAATCCATTTTGAGTTAATTTTTGTGTATGGTGTGAGGTTGGGCTTGATGTCCATTTTTTCCCATATCCAGCACCACTTGTTGAAACGATTATCCTCTCTCCATGCAACTGCCGTGGTACCTTTGTTAAAATTCACCTGACCATGTACGTGTGGTCTGTTCCTGTGGTTTGTGTTCCATTGATCTGTATATCTATCTGTATGCCAATTACCACACAGTCTTTGATTGTATTTTATGGAGAGTACTGAAATCACGTATTGTAAATCCTCCAAATTTGTTCTTCTTTTACAAAACTGTTTTGCCTATTCTAGTCCTTTGTTTCCATATGATTTTCTGTATACTTTTTAGAATCAGCTCATCAGTTTCTACAGAATGCCTGCTCGGATTTTGATTGGGATTGTAGTGAAGCTATAATTGAATTTGGGGGAAATTAATGTCAACACTATTGAGTCCCCGCATCTATGAATATTTCAGTTGTTTGTTGCTGGTGACTATGACTCTTGGATTCTAAATTCATTGCGTTGGCATTTCATCATGTGAGATTTCTGTGATTTTCAGTGGAAGAGCAGCTAGAAAGTTAGTGGTACCTGTGTTTACCTTCTTTTGGCATTCCATCCAAGCAGGAATCCCTGCCACACAGAGGCAGTGTGCAGGCCCCTGCAGAACATAGCAAGGTGAGGACTGAAGCAGGATGTGTTGCCTGTGTAACCTCTGAAAAACTGAAGGTCTCCCAGCTTGGAGAGAGAGGCAGTAGTTTTTTCAACTCCCTTTCACAAATAATGCCAACCATACAGAAAATGGTACAAAGAGGAATTCTGCAGAAAAATTATAGCTGTATAGAATGCCCTGATATCACCTCATCAAGTCAATCTTAGAACCTCTAACCCTGGAAAAATAAGTTTAAATTGGTTCATTCCAGAACCAGAATAAGATCAAGTTGGCAGCTATAAACAATAAAAAGTTTTGTTCTTTCTCTTTTCCCTTTTTTTTTTTTTCCCCCAGATATGCTCTGAAAAGGTCAACCAGATTATCTGAGGCACAAACATTCGTGTGCAGAGTTTGGTGACGGTTTTATGGATATAAAAAGCAGTCGACAGTAACAGGATAAATTGCTATTTCTCTTATTACTTGTCCTGCATTAGGTGGAGGACTCCCACCCTCTCAGCTCTCAATTCCCTCCTCTCTCTCCTCTTCCTTTTCGAGGTGACCGCTGTTAGGAGTTTTTTTTGGATTTTCCCACATCTTTTTCTTTTCCTGTTGATATGTGTTTATACATAGGAAACGTAGTGTTTTGGGGGCATGTTCTCCCCGACAAATGGTACATATTGTGCATATTTTGTAAACATGTCTTCTTTTTTTTTTTTTTTTGTGGTATGCGGGCCTCCCTCTGCTGTGGCCTCTCCCGTTGCGGAGCACAGGCTCCGGACGCGCAGGCTCAGCGGCCATGGCTCACGGGCCCAGCCGCTCCGCGGCATGTGGGATCCTCCCAGACCGGGGCGCGAACCCGGTTCCCCTGCATCGGCAGGCGGACGCGCAACCACTGCGCCACCAGGGAAGCCCCCACCACAAATTTTTAAAATGTAAAAAACATTCTTAGCTTGCAAGCGGTACAAAAATAGTAGGCAGGCGGACGCGCAACCGCTGCGCCACCAGGGAAGCCCAACATGTCTTCTTTTTGATATTAACTCTACAAAGCATCAGAGGTCTAACCATGTCACTCCCTATGGCTCTAGCTCATTCCTTTTAACTCCTGTATTCTAGTCTGCTCGGGGGACTGTAGCACAGTTTTAATAAATCCCCTATTGCTGGCCACCTGGGTTGTTTCCAAGTTTTCTTCATTACAAGCAGAGCTGCTCTTGCATCTTTGCACGTGGCTCCCAGTGCACACGTATGGAAGGTTCTTTAGCATAGATGTCAGGGTCATTGCTTTCCTAAGATAACTTTCTGCCGTACTGTAGCAGCCTTAAGCAAACAGTGCTGCAAGCATCTGCTTGCTGATGAGTGAGCCGGCCTTCAGTGCTGCTGGGCTACGGGAGTTGTATTTGCTCTTGCTTGAGGCTCTTATTTTCAACTTTGTGCGGAGTTGGTTTGGACGAGGCAGAAACAATCAGCCATGCACTTTGTGTGATGTCTTGGCTGAGGTCCGCCCAATGTGGTGGAGACGTGTTATGGGTGTGAGTGTGTTGGTATCAAACCGAACAAATTCCTTTGGTTTCCAGTATTATGAGCTTGTAAGAAACATTATGTGAATGTCCCAAATGGGTTCCTTCACATATGTTGCCACGTTGTATAAAGTAGTACCAGCATCTCACATGAATGATACAAGGTGTGTGTTTATTAGTACCACAAAGAATCATTTATTTTCCTTTAGGTTTATTCATAGTATATGATATTTCAAAAACTCAAACCTTTAATCATTAACCAGGAAGTCATTTTGATAGATAGACAGACAGACAGATAGATAGGATGGATGTTGATCTTTTCCTAGGCCTTGTATTTTAAGATCATTGTTATGTAAGTGACACTTGATGTAACGGGTTTCAAAAATTTCTTTTTAGCCATTGCAAAGTTTTGGAGAATTTATGCTTGTTATTGGGGCATCTTCCAATATACCCCCCTCCCCCAACCTTTTAAAGCTAGGAGTTGAAGCAGTATATACATGGTTAAAGATGAAATATATGTTATGAAGTTAAAAGTGACTATTTAAAGATGTCATCTCCCATCATCAGATGCCAATTATCCTATCCCCAGCTTTTGACGTAGGAGGTGATTATTCCCAGGGATGTTCTTGGCAACTTGAAAAGATAAATGGGTGGAAGGAAACGAGAGCAAATGTGATGATAAATTTACTTACAGAGCAGAACCTACCTTTTGCATTTTCCCCTCGTGGTTCCGCTTTAGTGCTGTGAAACTGTACATATACACGTAAAACTTAGGTAGAAAAATGTTGAACATGAAAGATGACCTTTTCCATTTTTCCTTGTTCCATTATGGACAAGTTAGAATTGCTTTTTTGGAAACATGAGTAAGATTTTATTGGAAACATTTTGCTGTTCTTCTCTCTCCTTTCATGGTTTTTAAAAAGCTGTCACTGTGTTTTCTTGTGATGCTTTCTGTCTCTGTAACTGCTTGTTGGACCAACTAGAGGTCTTGGAAGTGTGAACAGTTTCTCTGGCGTTTACCTCTGTATGTTTGCCAGTTGTCATGGTATATTAGTGAGTGCTGTTTAATCCCATGCTAGCTCTAAAAATAACACGATGGGAAATATTTAGAGAAAGTTTAAACACTGCATCCAGATCTCAGCTTATCTCAAATAAAAGCCACTAGTTCCATTCAGGTAAAAACACTTGTAGAAATCCAGGGTGGCTTTTTTCTTTTGAATTGGGGTTTTGGTTTTTGGTTGTCTCTTCCTGTCCTTTTGTAATCCATCTCCCCCACCCTCCAACAGCCATTCTGCTTTCTGTCACTATCTGTTAGTTTGTATATCCTAGAATTTTATATAAATGGACTCGAAACAGTATGTATTCTTTTTCTTTTTTTAAAAAATTGGGGACTTCCCTGGCAGTGCAGTGGTTAAGACACCATGCTTCCAATGCAGGGGGACACAGTTTGGATACCTAGTCGGAGAACTAAGATCCCACGTGCTGCATGGCGCAGCCAAAAAAATATATATGTAAGATTGAAGTATAGTTAATTTACTAATAATATACTAATTTACTATACACAAGTATAGTGTTGTGTCAATTACTGCTGTACAGCAAAGTGATTCAGTTTTATATATATATATATATATATATATACACACACATACCTTCTTTTTTAAAAAAATATTCTTTTCCATTGTGGTTTATCATAGGATATTGAATATAGTTCTCTGTGCTATATAGTAGGACCTTGTTGTTTTATGTATTCTTTTCCTGACTTCTTTCATTCAGTGTAATTATTTCAAGACCCATCCATGTTGTACGATATTGTGAACCAAGAGTTTGTTCCTTGTTACTTATGAGTGGTATGGACATTTGAGTTGTTTACAGTTTGGGGCTATTACAAATAAAGCTGCTATGAACATTTGTGTACCAACATTTGAAAGAACATTAAAAAGCTTTCCTTCCTTTTGGGTGAATACATAGGAGTGGAATGCCTGGATCAGATGTTTATATTTTTAGGAAACTGACTGTTTTCCAGCAGAGTGGTTGTGCCATTTTGCATCCCCACTGGCAGTGTAAGAGAGTTCCAGTTCCTCCACATCCTCATCAACACGTGGTATGGTTAGTCTTTTAAATTTAATTTAGCCATTCTAACAGGTGGGCAGTGCTATTTCATTGTTTTAGTTTGCATTTCTCTAATGACTAATGAAGTTGAGCATTTTTTCATGTGTTTATCTACTATTCATCTGTCTTCTTTGGAGAAGTGTTCATACGCCTTATGCATTTTTTATTGGGTTGTTTTTCTGTTTTTTTTGGCCGTGGCACGCGGCTTGTGGGCTCTTAGTTCCCCGACCAGGGATCGAACCCATGCCCTCTGCAGTAGAAGTGGGGAGTCTTTTTTTAAAAAAAATAAATTTATTTATTTATTTTTGGCTGCGTTCGTCTTCGTTGCTGCGCTTGGGCTTTCTCTAGTTGTGGCAAGTGGGTGCTACTCTTCATCATGGTGTGTGGGCTTCTCACTGCGGTGGCTTCTCTCGTTGTGGAGCACGGGCTCTAGGTGCATGGGCTCAGTAGTTGTGGCACGCCGGCTCAGTAGTTGTGGCGCACAGGCTTAGTTGCTCCGCAGAATGTGGGATCTTCCTGGACCAGGGCTTCACCCCTTGTCCCCTGCATTAGTAGGCGGATTCTTAACCACTGTGCCACCAGGGAAGTCCCAAGGAAGTGCAGAGTCTTAACCACTGGACCACCAGGGAAGCCCCCTCATTATTGAATTTTGAAAGTTCTTGATATATTCTGGATACAAATCCTTTATCAGATATATGATTTCCAAATATTTTCTCCCCTGTGTGGCTCTTTTTCTTCTCTTAACAGTGTTCTTTTAAGAGCAGAAGTTTTAAATTTTGATAAAATCCGATTTATCTATTTGTTCTCCTTTGCATCATTCTTTTCTTGTTATATCTAAGAAACTTTGCCTAACTCAAAGTAACAATGTTTTTTTCCTATGTTTTCCTCTAAAAGTTTTATAATTTGAGTTTTTACATTTAGGTCGATGACCCATTTATAGTTAAATTTGTATATATTGTGGGTTATGAATGGAAGTTCGCTTTTTTGTATATAGGTATCAAATTGTTCCAGTGTCTTTTGTTGAAAAGACCATCCTTTCTCCACTGAATTGCCTTTGCACTTTTGTTGAAAATAAGTTGTCCACATATGTGTGGGCCTATTTCTGGGCTCTATTTTGTTCCATTGATCTATTTGTCTATTTTTACACCAGTTCCACACTATCTTAACTAATGCAGGTTTATAATAAATCTTGAAATCAGGTAGTGTTAGTATTCCAACTTGGTCCTTCCTTTTGACTATTCTAGTTCCTTTATATTTCCATGTGAATTTTAGACTCTGGTAACAATTTATACAAGAAGCCTATTGGGATTGCATTAAATCTTTAGGTCAATTTGGAGAGAACTGGCATATTGACACTATTGAGTCCTCCAGTCCCTGGACATGATATATCTCTTGATTTATTTAGGTCTTCTTTAATTTCTCTCAGCAGTGTTTTTGTCATTCCCAGTGTACACACCTTTCACATATTTTGTCAGATTTATTTTTCATATTTTAGAATATATTATAAATGATATTATTTAAAAATATCAAGTCCTGATTGTTCATTACTGGTAGATGGAAATGCACTTGATTTTTTTATATTGGCCTGCTATTCTGCCACCTTGCTAAACTCACTTATTGGTAGTCTTTTGGTAGATTCCTTCAGATTTCTATATAGGCAGTCATGTATGTAATCTGTGAATAGTGACAGTTTTACTTCTTCCTTTCCAATCTGAATGCTTTTTATTTATTTTTCTTGCCTTATTGTCTAGAACTTCCAGTATAATGTTGAGTAGAAGTGGTGAGAGAGGACATTCTTAGTTTATTTCTGATCTTAAGGAGAAAGCATTCGGTCTTTCAATATTAGGCATGGTGTTCCCTGTGGGTTTGTCATAGATGGCCGTTATCAGGTTAGGAAGTTCCCTTTTATTCCTAATTGGTGAGGGATTTTTAAAAAAATCAGGAATGAATGTCAGCTTTTTTCAAATGCTTCCTCTGTGTCTATTAAGATGATCATGGTTTTAAATTTTTTTAGTTTGTTAATATGGTAAATTACACTGATTGATTATTCAAACATTAAACCATCCTTATATTCCTTGGACAAACTCCACTTGGTTAGGATATATTATCCTTTTTATATATTGTTGGATTCAGTTTTCTAAAATTTGTTTAGAAATGTTCTATGTTCCTGAAGGATATTGGTCAGTAATTTACTTTTCTAGTAATGTCTTTGTCTGGCTTTGGTGTCAGGGTAATACTGGCATCATAGAATAAGTTGGGAGGTATTGCCTCCTTTTCAGTTTTCTAGAAGAGTTTGCATATAACTGGTATTGTTTATTCCTTAAATGATTGGTAGAATTCACCAGGAAAGCCATCTGGGCCTGCAGTTTCCCTTATGAAAAGGCTTTTCACTATTAATTCAACTTTAAAAAAATAGATATAGGGTTAATCAGGTTATTTATTTCTTCTTAAGTGAACTTCATGATTTGACTTTCAAGGAATTGTTTCATCTAAGTCGTTGAATTTATTGACATAAAGTTTTTCATAATATTGCCTTATCCATTTCATACTTGTAGAATCTGTAGTGATGTCACCTCTCTCGTTCCTGATATTGGTAATTTGTGTTCTCTTGCTCTGTTTTCCTGATTTGTCTGTTGGAGGTTTATCACTTTTACTGATCTTCAGGGACCAGTTTCTAGTTCCATTGATTTTTCTGTATTGCTTTTCTGTTTATTTCATTGACTTCTGCTCTGGCCTTTATTATTTACTTTCTTCGATTTTAGGTTTAATTTGCTTTTCTTTTTCTAGTTTTTTTTTGTTTTTTTTTTTAGGGTGGACACTGAGGCCATTGATTTGAGAACTTTTTTTTTCTAATAAAGGCATTTAGTGCTATAAAAGTTCTCTTCAGATACCGCTTTAGCAGGTTATCACACCACTTGATATATTGTGTTTTTATTTTCATTCAGTTCAAAATACTTATTTTCTCCTTTGGCTTATATTTTTTTGTCCCACAGGTTACACAAAAGTGTGTTAGTTTCTAAATATTTCGGGATTTTCAAAAGGATCTTCCTTTTATTAATTCCTACTTTAACTTCACTGTGGTTGGGGAACATGTGCTGTTGAAAAGAATGTGTATTCTGTTGTTGGGTGAAGTGTTGTATAAATGTCAATAAGGTCAAGTTGGCTGCTAGTATCGTTTTTGTATTTTTGGTTTTTTAAAAAATCCGTACTGATTTTCTGTTGACTTGTTCAATCAATTACTGAGAGAGGGTATTGACATCTTTGGCTATAATTATGGATTTGTCTATCCCTCCCTGAATTTCTGTAATTTTTTTGTTTCATGTAGTTTGAATTTGTTTTTAGGTGCATAAACATTTAGCATTCTTTTGACTTCTTCATGAATTTATCATTATGAAATGACCTTCTTATCTTTAGTAATATTCTTAGTCCTGAAATCTCTGAAATTTTGTCTTATATAAATATAGCCATTCCAATAATTGATTAGTATTAGCATGGTATACCTTTTTCTATATGCTTCCTTTTAACCTATATCTGTGTTTTTATATTTAAGGTGTGTTTCTCATAGGCAGTATAGAGTTGTTTTGCTTTTTTAGCCATTCTGAAAATCTTTGCTTTTTAATTGAATTATTTAGACCATTTACATTTAATGAGACAATTGATATGAGTAAGTTTAAATTCATCATCTTGCTACTTGTTTTCTATTTGTCCCATCTGTTTTTCCTTCCCTTTTCTCTCTTTTTATACAGCTTTGATTTTGTTAGTTTTTATAGTTCCATTTATCACCTTGTTTGATTTATTAGCTATCACTCTGTTTTTTGGTTTTTGTTTTTAATTTAGTGTTTGCTGTAGGATTCATAATATATATCTTTAACTTATCACTGTCTATCATTAAGTGATATTATACCACTTAACATATAACGTAAACATTTTACAATAATATGCTCCCATTCTCTCTACCTGACCTTTATGTTTTTGTTTTCATATATTTTACTTTTACATATGTTATAAAGCCCATACAACATTTGTTGTTAATTTTGTTTAAATAGTCAGTTAACCTTTAGGAGATTTAAATACTAAGAAAAACTGTCATATACTTATTTACATAGTTACCATTTCTGGTGTTCTTCATTTCTTTGTGTATATCCAGACTTCCATCTGGCACTTTTCCTTCTGCCTGAATTCTTCCTTTAACATTTCTTCTTATAAGAATCTGAATACAGTGAATTGTTGCAGCTTTTGTATGTCAGAGAACGTCTTGCCTTCATTTTTTAAAAAATAAATTTATTTTTTATTTTTATTTATTTTTGGCCACGTTGGGTCCTCGTTGCTGTGTGTGGGCTTTTTCTAGTTGTGGCGGGTGGGGGCTAGTCTTTGTTGTGGTGCACAGGCTTCTCATTGCGGTGGCTTGTCTTTGTTGCGGAGCACGGGCTCTAGGCACGCGGGCTCAGTAGTTGTGGCACGTGGCTCTAGAGCGCAGGCTCAGTAGTTGTGGCGCATGGGCTTAGTTGCTCCATGGCATGTGGGATCTTCCTGGACCAGGGCTCAAACCCGTGTCCCCCGTATTGGCAGGCGGATTCTTAACCCCTGAGCCCCTAGGAAAGCCCCTGCCTTCAATTTTGAAAGATACTTTTGCATGTTATAGAACTCTAGGTTGACAGATTTCTTTCAGAATTTTTTTTCTCCTTTTTTTGGCGGTACGCGGGCCTCTCACTGTTGTGGCCTCTCCCGTTGTGGAGCACAGGCTCCGGACACGCAGGCTCAGCGGCCATGGCTCATGGGCCCAGCTGCTCCACAGCATGTGGGATCTTCCCAGACCGGGGCATGAACCCGTGTCCCCTGCGTCAGCAGGTGGACTCTCAACTACTGCGCCACCAGGGAAGCCCCTCTTTCAGAATTTTAAAGATGGTACTCCACTACCCTGTATCATTTCCAACAAATCTGCCATCATTCTTATCTTTGCTCCATTATTCATAATGTGTCTTTTCCCCGTCTGCTTTTTTTTTTTTTTTTTTTTGGCGTTACGCGGGCCTCTCACTGTTGTGGCCTCTCCCGCTGCAGAGCACAGGCTCCGGACGCCCAGGCTCAGCGGCCATGGCTCACGGGCCCAGCCGCTCCACGGCACGTGGGATCCTCCTGGACCGGGGCACGAACCTGTGTCCCCTGCATCAGCAGGCGGACTCCCAACCACTGCGCCACCAGGGAAGCCCCTCCCCGTCTGCTTTTTAAAAACATATTTAATGGTGATAAAATACAGATAATGTAAATTTTACCATTGTAACCATTTTTAAGTGTACAGTTCAGTGGCATTAAGAAATTCACATTGTGCAACCATCATCATTATTCATCTCCAGAACTATTTGCATCTTGCAAAACTGCAACTCTGTACTCACTAAACAATAACTCTCTATTTTCCCCTATAGCAATCCCTGGTAATGACCATTCTACTGTCTGTGTGTGAATTTGATTACTCTAGGTATCTTATATGAGTGGAAGCATACAATATTTAAAAAATACTTTTTAAAATTGAGGTATAGTTGATGTACAACATTATACAAGTTTCAAATGTACAGCATAGTGATTCACAATTTTTAAAGGTTATACTCCATTTATAGTTATTATAAGATATTAGTTATATTCCCTGTGTCATATAATATATCCTTATAGTTTATTTATTTTATACATAATAATTTGTACCTCTTGTTCTCCTACCCATGTCTTGCCCCTTCCCTCTTCACTCTCCCCACTGGTAACCACTAGTTTGTTCTCTATATCTGTGAGTCTGTTTCCTTTTCGTTATATTTACTAGTTTGTTTTATTTTTCATATTCCATACGTAAGTGATATCATACAGTATTTGTCTTTGTCTGACTTATTTCACTTAGTCCCTCCAAGTCCATCCATGTTGTTGCAAATGGTAAAATAGCATTCTTTTTTATGGCTTAATAGTATTCCATTGTATACATACACCGCATCTGTTTTTAAAATGAATGAATGAATTAATTTATGGCTGCGTTGGGTCCTCATTGCTGTGCGTGGGCTTTCTCTAGTTGTGACGAGCAGGGGCTATCTTCGTTGCAGTGTGTGGGCTTCTCATTGTGGTAGCTTCTCGTTGCAGAGCAAGGGCTCTAGGAGTGTGGGCTTCAGTAGTTGTGACACTCGGGCTCAGTAGCTGTGGCTCACAGGCTCTAGAGCATAGGCTCAGTAGTTGTGGCGCATGGGCTTAGTTGCTCCGTGGCATATTTTTGGATATATACCCAGTAGTGGAATTGCTGGATCATGTGGTAGTTCTGTTTTTAGTTTTTTGAGAAACTGCTATACTGTTTTACACAGCGGTTGCACCAATTTACATTCCCACCAACAGTACACAAGTGTTCCCTTTTCTCCACGTCCTTGCCAACATTTATTATTTGTGGTCTTTTTAATGATAGCCTTTCTGACAGGTGTGAGGTGATATCTCACTGTGGTTTTAATTTGCATTTCTCTGATGATTAACAATGTTGAGCATCTTTTCCTGTGCCTGGGCCATCTGTATGTCTTCCTTGGAAAAATGTCTATTCAGGTCTTCTGCCCATTTTTTAATTGGATTGTTTTTTTGATATTGAGTTATATGAGCTGTTTATATATTACAGATATTAACCCCTTATTGGTCATAGCATTAGCAAATATTTTCTCCTATTTAGTAGGTTGTCTTTTTATTCTGTCAATGGTTTCCTTTGCTGCGCAAAAGCTTTTAAGTTTCCTTAGGTCCCATTTGTTTATTTTTATTTCCTTTGCTTTAGGAGACAGATCCAAAAATATATTGGTTTGATTTATGTTGAAGAGTTTTCTGCCTATGTCATAATAATTTGTACCTCTTGTTCTCCTACCCATGTCTTGCCCCTTCCCTCTTCACTCTCCCCACTGGTAACCACTAGTTTGTTCTCTATATCTGTGAGTCTGTTTCCTTTTCGTTATATTTACTAGTTTGTTTTATTTTTCATATTCCATACGTAAGTGATATCATACAGTATTTGTCTTTGTCTGACTTATTTCACTTAGTCCCTCCAAGTCCATCCATGTTGTTGCAAATGGTAAAATAGCATTCTTTTTTATGGCTTAATAGTATTCCATTGTATACATACACCGCATCTGTTTTTAAAATGAATGAATGAATTAATTTATGGCTGCGTTGGGTCCTCATTGCTGTGCGTGGGCTTTCTCTAGTTGTGGCGAGCAGGGGCTATCTTCGTTGCAGTGTGTGGGCTTCTCATTGTGGTAGCTTCTCGTTGCAGAGCAAGGGCTCTAGGAGTGTGGGCTTCAGTAGTTGTGACACTCGGGCTCAGTAGCTGTGGCTCACAGGCTCTAGAGCGTAGGCTCAGTAGTTGTGGCGCATGGGCTTAGTTGCTCCGTGGCATATTTTTGGATATATACCCAGTAGTGGAATTGCTGGATCATGTGGTAGTTCTGTTTTTAGTTTTTTGAGAAACTGCTATACTGTTTTACACAGCGGTTGCACCAATTTACATTCCCACCAACAGTACACAAGTGTTCCCTTTTCTCCACGTCCTTGCCAACATTTATTATTTGTGGTCTTTTTAATGATAGCCTTTCTGACAGGTGTGAGGTGATATCTCACTGTGGTTTTAATTTGCATTTCTCTGCTGATTAACAATGTTGAGCATCTTTTCCTGTGCCTGGGCCATCTGTATGTCTTCCTTGGAAAAATGTCTATTCAGGTCTTCTGCCCATTTTTTAATTGGATTGTTTTTTTGATATTGAGTTATATGAGCTGTTTATATATTACAGATATTAACCCCTTATTGGTCATAGCATTAGCAAATATTTTCTCCTATTTAGTAGGTTGTCTTTTTATTCTGTCAATGGTTTCCTTTGCTGCGCAAAAGCTTTTAAGTTTCCTTAGGTCCCATTTGTTTATTTTTATTTCCTTTGCTTTAGGAGACAGATCCAAAAATATATTGGTTTGATTTATGTTGAAGAGTTTTCTGCCTATGTTTTCTTCTAGGATTTTTATGGTTTCTGATCTTACATTTAGGTCTTTAATACATTTCAAATTTATTTTTGTATATGGTGTGAGGAAATGTTCTAATTTCATTCTTTTATGTGTAGCTGTCCAGTTTTCCCAGCACCACTTATTGAAGGGAATGTCTTTTCTCCATTGTATATTCTTGTCTCCCTTGTCATAGATTAACTGACCATAAGCATGTGGGTTTATTTCTGGGCTCTCTATTCTATTCCATTGATCTATGTGTGATTGTGCCAGTACCATACTGTTTTGATTATTGTAGTTTTGTAGTATAGACTGAAGTCAGGGAGCATGATTCCTCCAGCTCTGTTCTTCTTTCTCAAGATTGTTTTGGCTATTTGGGGACTTCTGTTTCCATAAAAATGCCTTTGGTATTTTGCTAGGGAATCTGTCAATTGCCTTGGGTAGTATGGTCATTTTAACAATACCGATTCTTCCAATCCATGAACATAGTATGTCTTTTTTAAAAAATTACTTTTATTTTATTTTATTTTACTTATTTATTTGGTTGTGTTGGGTCTTAGTTGCAGCTCATGGGCTCCTTAGTTGTGGCTCGCAGTTTCCTTAGTTGTGGCTCATGGGCTCCTTAGTTGTGGCATGGGAACTCTCAGTTGTGGTATGCATGTGGGATCTAGTTCCTGGACCAGGGATTAAACTCGGGCCCCCTGCATTGGGAGCACAGAGTCTTAACCACTGCACCACCATGGAAGTCCCCATGACATATCTTTTGGTGTTTGTCATCTTCAGTTTCTTTCATCAGTGTCTTATAATTCTCTGAGTGCAGGTCTTTTACCTCCTTAGGTAGGTTTATTCCTAGGTGTTTTATTCTTTTTGATGCAATGGTAAGTGGGATTGTTTTCTTAATTTCTCTTTCTGATAGCTCATCGTTAGTGTATAGAAATGCAACAGATTTCTGTATATTAATTTTGTATTCTGCGACTTCATCAAATTCATTGATGAGTTCTAGTAGTTTTCTGGTGGTGTCTTTAGGATTTTCTATGTATAGTATCATATCATCTACAAACTTTGATAGTTTTACTTCTTTCCAATTTGGATTCGTTTTATTTCTTTTTCATCTGTGATTGCTGAGGCTAGGACTTCCAATACTATGTTGAATAAAAGTAGTGAGAGTGGGCATCCTTGTCTTGTTCCTGATCTTAGAGGAAATGCTTTCAGCTTTTCATCACTGAGTATGATGTTAGCTGTGGGCTTGTCATATATCACCTCTATTATGTTGAGGTATGCTTCCTCTATGCCCACTTTCTGGAGAGATTTTATCATAAATGGACGTTGAATTTTGTCAGAAGCTTTTTCTGCATCTATTGAGATGACCATATGATTTTTATTCTTCAATTTGTTATTGCGGTGTATCATATTGATTGATTTGTGGATAGTGAAAAATCCTTGCATCCCTGGGGTAAATCCCACTTGATCGTAGTATTTGATCCTTTTAATGTATTGCTGGATTTGGTTCGCTAACATTTTGTTGAGGATTTTGCATGTATGTTCATCAGTGATATTGGCCTCTAATTTTCTTTTTTTTATATCTTTGTCTGGTTTGGGTGTCAGGTTGATGCTGGCCTCATAGAATGAGTTTGGAAGTGTTTCTTCCTCTGCAGTATCTGGAGTAGTTTGAGAAGGATAAGTGTTAACTCTTCTTTAAATGTTTGGTAGCATTCACCTGTGAAGCCATCTGGTCCTGGAGTTTTATTTGTTGGGAGTTTTAAAATACTGATTCAATTTCATTACTGGTAATTGGTTTGCTCACATTTTCTATTTCTTCCTTGTTCAGTATTGAGAGATTGTACATTTCCAGGTATTTGTCCATTTTTTCTAGGCTGTCCATTTTATTGGCATATAGTTGTTCATAGTAGTCTCTTATAATCTTTTGTATTTCTGTGATGTTGGTTATAATTTCTCGTTTTTCATTTCTGATTTTATTGATTTGGGCCCTCTCTTTTTCTTGATGAGTCTGGCTAAAGGTTTATCAATTTTGTTTATCTTTTCAAAGAATCAATTCTTAGTTTCATTGATCTTTTCTATTGTTTCTTTAGTCTCTATGTATTTCTGCTCTGATCTTTATGATTTCTTTCCTTCTACTAACTTTGGGTTTTGTTCTTCTTTTTGTAGTTCCTTTAGGTGTAAGGTTAGGATGTGTATTTGATATTTTTCTTGTTTCCTGAGGTAAGCTTGTATCCCTTTGAACTTCCCTCTTAGAACTGCTTTTGCTGCATACCATTGATTTCGGATTGTTATGTTTTCATTTTCATTTGTCTCCAGGTATTTTAAAATTTCCTCTTTGATTTCTTCAGTGATCCATTGGTTGTTTAATAGCATATTGTTTCGCCTCCACGTGTTAGGGTTCTTTGCAGTTTTTTCTTGTAGCTGATTTCTAATCTCATAGCGTTGTGGCCGGAAAAGATGCTTAATATGATTTAAATTTTCTTAAATTTACCAAGGCTTGTTTTGTGTCCTGGCATTTGATCTATCCTGGAGAATGTTTCATGTGCACTTGAAAAGAATGTGTTGGAATTATACAGTATGTATATTTTTGTGACTGACTTATTTCACTTAGCATAAGGTCCTCAATGTTCATCCATGTACAATGTGCTGGAATTTCCTTTTTAGTAGGGGTGAATAATATTCCATTGTATGTATATACCACATTTTGTTTATCCATTCATCAGTGGACACTTGGGTTGCTGCCACCTTTTGGCTATTGTGAATAATTCTGCTATGCACAGGAGTATATAAATATCTCTTCAAGACACTGCTTTCAATCCTTTTGGGTATATACCTAGAGTGGAATTGATGGATCACATGGTAATTCTATTTTTAATTTTTTTTGAGGAACTTCCATATTGTTTTCCATAGCAGCTGCACCATTTTACACTCCCACCAATGATTGCACAAGGATCCCAGTTTCTCCAAATCTTCACCAATACCTGTTATTTTGTTTTTTGAAAGAGTATCCATCCTAATGGGTGTAAGATGATATCACATTTGATTTTTATTTGCATTTCCCTACTGATTAATGATGTTGAACATCTTTTCATATGCTTATTGACCATTAGTATACCTTCTTTGGAGAAATGTCTGTTTAAGTTGTTTGTCCATCTTTGAATTGCGTTGTTTTTGTCTTTTGTTGTTGTTGAGTTGCAGGAATTCTTGACATATTCTGTCAATGTTTGCTTTATATATTTAGGGTCTGATGTTTGCATATGTTTGTAATTATATTATTGGTGAATTGACCCTTTTATCATTATATAATGTCCTTCTTTATCTCTTGTAATAGTTTTTTAAATTTAAAGTCTATTTTGTCTGATATTAGCATAGCTACTCCTGTTCTCCTGTGGTTACTATTTGCACAGAATAACTTTTTCCATCCTTTTGCTTTAAATCTATGCAGGTTCTTAGCTCTAAAGTGAGTCTCTCATAGACAGCATCTAGTTGGATTCTCTTTTTTAATTCGTTCTGCCAATCTGTGTCTTTTAATTGGGGGAATGTAATCCTTTTACATTTAATTACTGATAGGGAATTGCCATTTTATTTGCTTTCTGTATATCTTATACCTTTTTTGTCCCTTCCTTCCATACTGCCTTCCTTTGTGTTTAGATGAATTATTTTAGTAGTGGCATGTTTTGATTCCCTTCTCATTTCCTTTTTCTTTTTTTAAAATAAATATATAAATTTATTTTTTAACAAAAGAAATTTGGGACAAGAAGGAAAGTAGATTACCAACTTAATCTAATCTTTCAGATTGCTTCTATTTTTTTTTTGAATTTTATTTATTTTTTTATACAGCAGGTTCTTATTAGTTATTCATTTTATACATATTAATGTATATATGTCAATCCCAATCTCCCAATTCATCACACCACCACCACCACCACCTCCGCCACTTTTCCCCCTTGGTGTCCATACGTTTGTTCTCTGCATCTGTGTCTCAATTTCTGCCCTGCAAACTGGTTCATCTGTACCATTTTTCTAGGTTCCACATATATGTGTTAATATGTGATACTTGTTTTTCTCTTTCTGACTTACTTCACTCTGTATGACAGTCTCTAGATCCATCCATGTCTCTACAAATGACCCAATTTCGTTCCTTTTTATGGCTGAGTAATATTCCATTGTATATATATACCACATCTTCTTCATCCATTTATCTGTTGATGGGCATTTAGGTTGCTTCCATGTCCTGGCTATTGTAAATAATGCTGCAGTGAA
>NC_041227.1:57707349-57708783 GCF_002837175.3 Physeter macrocephalus | reverse complement strand
ATAGATTAGTTGACCATAGGTGCGTGGGTTTATATCTGGGCTTTCTATCCTGTTCCATTGATCTATATTTCTGTTTTTGTGCCAGTATCATATTGTCTTGATTACTGTAGCTTTGTAGTATAGTCTGAAGTCTGGGAGCTTGATTCCTTGAGCTCCGTTTATTTCCCTCAAGATTGCTTTGGCTATTCGTGGTCTTTTGTGTCTCCATACAAATTTTAAGATATTTTTGTTCTAGTTCTGTAAAAAAATGCCATTGGTAATTTGATAGGGATTGCACTGAATCTGTAGATTGCTTTGGGTAGTATATTTATTTTCACAGTATTGATTCTTCCCATCCAAGAACATGGTATATCTCTCCATCTGTTTGTATCATTTTTTAAAAAAATTTATTTTATTTTTAAATTTTTGGCTGCATTGGGTCTTTGTTGCTGCGTGCAGGCTTTCTCTAGTCGTGGCGAGTGGGGGCTACTCTTCGTTGCGGTGCACGGGCTTCTCATTGCGATGGCTTCTCTTCTTGCAGAGCATGGGCTCTAGGTGTGCGGCCTTCAGTAGTTGTGGCACATGGGCTCAGTAGTTGTGGCTCGCAGGCTTTAGAGCGCAGGCTCAGTAGTTGCGGTGCACGGGCTTAGTTGCTCCATGGCATGTGGGATCTTCCTGGACCAGGGCTCGAACCCATGTCCCCTGCACTGCCAGGCGGATTCTTAACCACTGTGCTACCAGGGAAGCCCCTTGTATCATCTTTAATTTCTTTCATCAGTGTCTTATAGTTTTCTGCATACAGGTCTTTTTTCTCTCCAGGTAGGTTTATTCCTATGTATTTTATTCTCTTTGTTGCAATGGTAAATGGGAGTGTTTCTTTAATTTCTCTTTCAGATTTTTCATCATTAGTGTATAGGAATGCAAGAGATTTCTGTGCATTAATTTTGTATCCTGCAGCTTTACCAAATTCATTGATTAGCTCTAGTAGTTTTCTGGTGGCATCTTTAGGATTCTCTACATATAGTATCACGTCATCTGCAAACAGTGTCAGCTTTACTTCTTCTTTTCCGATTTGTATTCCTTTTATTTCTTTTTCTTCTCTGATTGCCGTGGCTAGGACTTCCAAAACTATGTTGAATAATAGTGTTGAGAGTGGACATCCTTGTCTTGTTCCTGATCTTAGAGGAAATGCTTTTAATTTTTCGCCATTGAGAATGATGTTTGCAGTGGGCTTGTCATATATGGTCTCTATTATGTTGAGGTAGGTTCCCTCTATGCTCACTTTCTGGAGAGTTTTTTGTCATAAATGGGTGTTGAATTTTGTCAAAAGCTTTTTCTGCTTCTATTGAGATAATCATATGGTTTTTATTCTTCAATTTGTTAATAATGGTGTATCCCATTGATTGATTTGCATATATTGAAGAATCCTTGCATCCCTGGGATAAATCCCACTTG
>NC_041227.1:57704839-57707326 GCF_002837175.3 Physeter macrocephalus | reverse complement strand
AATGAGTTTGGGAGTGTTCCTTCCTCTGAAATTTTTTGGAAGAGTTTGAGAAAGATGGGTGTTAGCTCTCCTCTAAATGTTTGATAGAATTCACCTGTGGAGCCATCTGGTCCTGGACTTTTGTTTGTTGGAATATTTAAAATCACAGTTTCAATTTCATTACTTGTGATTGGCCTGTTCATATTTACTATTTCTTCCTGGTTCAGTCTTGGAAGGTTATATCTTTCTAAGAATTTGTCCATTTCTTCCAGGTTGTCCATTTTATTGCCATAGAGTTGCTTGTAGTAGTCTCTTAGGATGCTTTGTATTTCTGTGGTGTCTGTTGTAACTTCTCCTTTTTCATTTCTAATCTTCTCTGATCTTTATGATTTCTTTCCTTCTACTAACTTTGGGTTTTGTTTGTTCTTCTTTCTCTAGTTCTTTTAGGTGTAAGGTTAGATTGTTTATTTGAGATGTTTGTTGTTTCGTGAGGTAGGATTGTATTGCTATAAATTTCCCTCTTAGAACTGCTTTTGCTGTGTCCCATAGGTTTTGGATCATCATGTTTTCATTGTCATTTGTTTCTAGGTATTTTTTGATTTCCTCTTTGATTTCTTCAGTGATCTCTTGGTTATTTAGCAACGTATTCTTTAGCCGCCATGTGTTTGTGTTTTTTACGTTTTTTTCCCTGTAATTTATTTCTAATCTCATAGTGTTGTGGTCAGAAAAGATGCTTGATACTATTTCAATTTTCTTAAATTTACTGAGGCTTGATTTGTGACCCCTGCCATGATCTATCCTGGAGAATGTTCTGTGTGCACTTGAGAAGAAAGTGTAATCTGCTGTTTTTGGATGGAATGTCCTATAAATATCAATTAAATCTATCTGGTCTATTGTGTCATTTAAAGCTTATTTTGTTTTTGTATCCATTCAGTGAGCCTTTGTCTTTTGGTTGGGGCATTTAATCCATTCACGTTTAAGGTAATTATTGATATGTATTTTCCTATTACCAGTTTGTTAAGTGTTTTGGGTTTGTTTTTGTAGGTCCTTTTCTTCTCTTGTGTTTCCCACTTAGAGAAGTTCCTTTAGCATTTGTTGTAGAGCTGGTTTGGTGGTGCTGAATTCTCTTAGCTTTTGCTTGTCTGTAAAGCTTTTGACTTCTCCATCGAATCTGAATGAGATCCTTGCCTGGTAGAGTAATCTTTGTTGTAGGTTGTTCCCTTTCATCACTTTAAAATGTCATGCCACTCCCTTCTGGCTTGCAGAGTTTCTGCTGAGAAATCAGCTGTTAACCTTATGGGAGTTCCCTTGTATGTTATTTGTTGTTTTTCCCTTGCTGCTTTCAATAATTTTTCTTTGTCTTTATTTTTTGTGAATTTGATTGCTATGTGTCTTGGTGTGTTTCTCCTTGGTTTTATCCTGTATGGGACTCGCTGTGCTTCCTGGACTTGGGTGGCTATTTCCTTTCCCATGTTAGGGAAGTTTTGAACTATAATATCTTCAAATATTTTCTCTGGTCCTCTCTCTTCTCCTTCTGGGTTGAATGTAGTTTTTGTTCCACAGCTGCAGGATTGTAGTTCTTGCTTCTGCTGTCTGCCCTCTGGTGGATTAGGCGATCTAAGAGGTTTGTACAAGTTTCCTGATGGGAGGGGCTGGTGGTGGGTAGAGCTGGCTGTTGCTCTGGTGGGCAGAGCTAAGTAAAACTTTAATCCGCTTGTCTGCTGATGGGTGGGGCTGGGTTCCCTCCCTGTTAGTTGTTTGGCCTGAGGCGACCCAACACTGGAGCCTACCCGGGCTCTTTGGTGGGGCTAATGGCAGACTCTCGGAGGGCTGACGCCAAGGAGTGCTTCCCAGAACGTCTGCTGCCAGTGTTCTTGTCCTCACAGTGAGACACAGCCACCCCCCGCCTCTGCAGAAGACGCTCCAACACTAGCTGGTAGGTCTGGTTCAGTCTTCTATGGGGTCACTGCTCCTTCCCCTGGGTCCCGATGTGCACACTACTTTGTGTGTGCCCTCCAAGAGTGGAGTCTCTGTTTCCCCCAGTCCTGTCGAAGTCCTGTAATCAAATCCCACTAGCCTTCAAAGTCTGATTGTCTAGGAGTTCCTCTTGTCTGCTGATGGGTGGGGCTGGGTTCCCTCCCTGTTAGTTGTTTGGCCTGAGGCGACCCAACACTGGAGCCTACCCGGGCTCTTTGGTGGGGCTAATGGCAGACTCTCGGAGGGCTGACGCCAAGGAGTGCTTCCCAGAACGTCTGCTGCCAGTGTTCTTGTCCTCACAGTGAGACACAGCCACCCCCCGCCTCTGCAGAAGACGCTCCAACACTAGCTGGTAGGTCTGGTTCAGTCTTCTATGGGGTCACTGCTCCTTCCCCTGGGTCCCGATGTGCACACTACTTTGTGTGTGCCCTCCAAGAGTGGAGTCTCTGTTTCCCCCAGTCCTGTCGAAGTCCTGTAATCAAATCCCACTAGCCTTCAAAGTCTGATTGTCTAGGAGTTCCTCCTCCTGTT